>NC_090732.1:18478218-18488218 GCF_036898095.1 Palaemon carinicauda | reverse complement strand
TATGCCACATTTCTTTATAAAAGAACAAACATTAAGTACTTATGTATTTTTAAGTATGTTTTAGGATTTTTCATTTTTTCATTTGACTACTTGTGCTTTAAATATTTTCATATCCTTTTAAGCCTGTCGGTCTTATTTTTTCATGTGCAAACACTTATTTTTCATGAAAGGTTTACATATCGGGTTTACATATTTTGGCAAACATTTTTTGCTCATAGAAAGTTTTATTTTCAAAATAGTTTTTGATGGCTTTCTTGATTTCAGTAAAAGGAACAATCAGATTTGTAGTCTCGTATTTATGGGTGTTTTTTTCACATAATTGCGAAATACAAAACTGATTATTTTTTATTTCAGCTAATCCTATATTATTGATTCCTGTTCATTTATATGAGCAGTTAACTGCCCCATTAAGATATTTATTCAAAAGTAATTCATGTTTTTCTATGATTCATTAATTCATTTCAGTCTTCGTCCTCAGCATGTGTCATTCACGTCAGAAATGATTAACATATTTTATCTCAAAGTTTTCAGCGTTTTCTCCTTACTTTTTATTCGTGGAGGAAAAATTTAACATCCAGTGGGTTCTTATAATCTAATCATGAGAATTTTTAATATCTTTTGTTGCATTTTATTATTATGTTAGTGAAAGAAATCCAACTTAACCTCTCCCCAGTTCTTGCTGTCTCAACTGTGTTTCATGGAGTCATTTTAAGGGTATTTATTGGGTCTGTGCCTGTTTATTTTATTTTATAATTAGAAAGGATGTATACGATTCAAATTTTTCCATATTTTCAATGAAAAACTCCCAAGGTCCTTACCTATGGAAAATTCCAAAATTTTCATTCTTGTCAAATATATCTATCGCATTTTATTATCTGCACTCCCTTAAGGACTTATAAGATATGGGATCTAATCACATCTTCCCGAAGACTTAAAAATCCCTGAAAAATCATGGAGAGAGACGAAGTCCCTCTCCGTATCTAAGTGTTCCATGAAGATACCAAGTCGACTCCTCTCCATATTTAAGTGTTCCATGAAGAGACAAAGTCCATCTTCGTATCTAAGTGTTTCACGAGGAGACAAAATCGACTCCTCTCCGTATCTAAGTGTTCCATGAAAAGACAAAGTCCATCTCCGTATCTAAGTGTTCCACGACAAGACAAAGTCGACTCCTCTCCGTATCTAAATATTCCACGAGGAGATAAAGTCCCTCTCCGTATCTAAGTGTTCCATGAAGTGACAAAGTCCCACTCCGTATCTAAGTGTTCCACGAGGAGAAGGAAAACGCAAAGGATCTGAAATCGATCTGTAGTACCACAGGTGAGAAGAAACCGCTGACTCACCTTTCTTTTTACCTGCGGAAGGCAGGAGGATCCACCAAGGAAGGAGCGTCCGGTGCTTCGGGCTCGTGCTTAGTTGTCAAGTGCCCGCAGAAAACCCACACGACCTTTTCAGCAGAACTTCTGCCTTGTTGCTACTTCCTGAAATTCTTTGGCTGTTAAAAGTGACAGTGAAAAGTTAAAAACTAACTGAGTAATAAAGAAATTTATTGAAAAGTTAATGCTGGGCTCTGGTGGCCGATGTGGTAACGTTCCTGACTGGTGAACGCCAGACTGGGGTTCGTGTCCCGCTCAACCTCGTTCGTTTCTTTGGTCGCTGCAGCCTCACCATCCTTGTGAGATAAGGATGTGGGTTTGTGGGATTCTATTGGTCTATCTGCTGAGTCATCAGCAGCCATTGCCTGGCCCTCCTTAGTCCTAGCTTGGGTGGAGGAGGGGCTTTGGCACTGATCATATGTATATATGGTCAGTCTCTAGGGCATTGTCCTGTTCGATAGGGCTATGTCACTGTCCATTGCCCCTGCCATTCATGAGTGGCCTTTAAACCTTTAAATCAGATAAATGATTGTTGAGATGAAACGAAGATGGAAGGGATGGAAGAAAAGAGTAAGGCTTACGATTGTAAGATTAGAGCACAAAGTTTGGAAATAGTAAACCTTGTCTATTCTCGCACTGCATGAATAACTCTCTCTCTCTCTCTCTCTCTCTCTCTCTCTCTCTCTCTCTCTCTCTCTCTCTCTCTCTCTCTCTCTTTGTTTACAGAGAAAGGCTGCTCGGATACTTCTTTGTTTCCTTTAAAAGTGATCGCTAATTTAAGGCAGGTCTTGGCAGTTCGTGTTCATGTCGACTCCAGGGTAAAAGGGATTGTACTCTGGAGTAACTGTCTTTCTGAGTGATTTCTCTTTCGTAAGAACAAAATGGTTTAAATAATAATCTCTCTCTCTCTCTCTCTCTCTCTCTCTCTCTCTCTCTCTCTCTCTCTCTCTCGTCGGTGTTCGAGTCGGAAACAACAGGACATCTGACATTCAACTTTTTGCCAACCAGTGTTAACAATATTAGTATCCAGCATTTCCGTTTAGGGTTATAGCTTAGCAAATGATAATAATAATGATAGTAATAATAATAATAATAATAATAATAATAATAGTAATTATTATTATTATTATTATTATTATTATTATTATTATTATTATTATTATTATTTGTAACTACCTCTTAAGTAGTCTACGTTTCTGTGTACATACGTTCTTATGGAAAAAGGTATTTCTACAAATACAATCACGAGAGGGTATAAAAGACACTACAGTTCCATTTGAAGTGGTTTATTGAAGTCTCCAACTAAAATGAGATCTAAAACTAAATACAGACTTGAAGAAAATGAAACCAAGTAACATAAGAAAATTCAAGAAAAACAACAAAACATAATAATTCCATTAACATATTCGCTGTGAACATTTGTATTGCTAGTATTGTCTTCGGCATCATTAAACAGCATATGTATGCTAAAAAGCAAACTAGCCGTTTTTAGCGCCAGAAGAGTTTTATGGTCGCTCTGCTGGGAAGCGTTGTAGACTTACTTTATGGGCTGGCTGCCATCCATAATATTTCTCAAATATTTCGTCAACTCTCTCTCTCTCTCTTTTATTTTTTTTTTTTTTTTCATTTTCCTTTGTTGTGAGTTTTTTAAGCCAATTTGTGATCTTGCCATAGAGCTAACCCTTAATGTAGTATAATGTTTTTTTTTTCTTTTTTTTCTAATTGGTATTTAGTATAATTATACCTAGTAGATAATTTTTGAAAAAAATATATGTATTTTGTTTTATAAAGACTTTGTAAACAGGAATATATATTTAATATACGAAATTCATATTGGAATAAAAATGCAATTCACGTTTAACTTTTTTTTTTTTTTTTTTATTCAGTATACTAAATATTTTTACAGGAATCATCCTAGGCTTTGATTTAAGTAATTTTTCAAATTATTTTTTCAAATTAATACGGGGCTAGTATGATACGTTAAATATTTTTTTGTTTGAATGATAAACCAACATTGAATCTCAAAAGTAAATTCTAAGTGAAAGTGAAATTTCCATTATTTTTATAGTGAGAATTAGGCCTGCTTCTTTTATTAACATGTTAAAGGCACATGGTGCTACACTTACCTTTGCAGTTTCGGAAAGCAAAACGAAGTTGCTTAGGTACTGTAACTTAAATTGGAAGTCTGTTGGTCAGGTCAGCTTTGTCGGCAATAAAAATTATTTCAACCTGGAAATAATGCAAGTCTTCATTGTGGAAAAGGTGGATTTTTCCTGGTTCATTAATAAATAGTGCAGTGACTTTTTTTTCTTTCTTCCAAAATCAGCTTTATCTTCGGATTTTTAATTACGCTTTGTCGGCAATAAAAATTTATTTCAACCTGGAAATAGTGCAAGAGACTCCATTGAGCAAAAGGTCGATTTATCCTATTTCATTAAATACAGTGCAGTGACTTTTTTATTCGACTTCATCTTCGAATTTTCACTGATGTTTGAAAATGGAAATGAAGTGAAAGATAAAAAGGTTTGACCTACTGCTGATGGTGTATTTTTGTAGGTACATGAATTACCTTTAAACATATGAATATTTTCCCTGTTGAAGCCCCTAGGCTTATAGCATTGTGCTTTCCCAGCTAGGGTTGTAGCTTAGCAAGTAATAATAATAATAATAATAATAATAATAATAATAATAATAATACTATTTTTTATCCGAAACTAATTCTTTATTCCGTTGAGAATATATCTAGCAGAGCTTGTTGTGTCACATTTCCTTGAAGACCACAGGAAAAACTCCATGAATTCATCACAAAATTCATGGTCGTTTTATATATTTAAAAAAAAAAAAAAAAAGAAACACGTGTAGAGTATGTCTCTTTTTCATGGAAAAGCGTACGCAAGTCGGAGTATTACACAATCTGTACATACACCTTATGAACCAAACAGCGATAAGATTTTTTCCTCTAATTTTACTTTGTTGAAATATTTCTTCGAACTTTAAGGAGGCCTATCGTTTTATTCCAGCTTGCAGTATTATTATTATTATTATTATTATTATTATTATTATTATTATTTGTCTAATATGATTGTCATTATTATTATTATTATTATTATTATTATTGTTGTTGTTGTTGTTGTTATGTTTTTGTTTCTGAATCCTATTGTTCTAACAATATTGTGCCAGATCTAATTGGAAAGTCAAGATGAAATTTGGTGAAATTTCACGCGTAATACAGGTATACTTTTAATAGTGCTTTAGAGAATTTTATAACGCAGAACGCAGTTTACTGTATATTGCTGAAAATCTTAAAAGATTTTCAACTGGAAAGTTAATGGATAATTTGTCCCATTTTAGATATTATTAATATCACGTTAATCCCTATGTATTTGTTAACGTGAATCAAAATCTGAAAGAGTTTATACAACTGTTTATGATATGTCAGATTTCTTTCAAATCTTATACGTCGATTACCGCAAGGGAGTTAAAGTGGATTGTATTAAACTAACTTATTACTTTATATATATATATATATATATATATATACATATATATATATATATATATATATATATATATATATATATATACACACACAGTAGAAAACGCAGGTGGGTGGTGTTTCCGAGAATAATAATCACGTGTACTATCGGTTACCACACAAGTTGAAAGACATTATTGTTACGTGTCACAGTGAAGAAATGTATAGTCTGAAAAATCTCCATAGTACCAAAGTTAATTATGTATTTTTTTTAGATACTTATAATGGCAATTGCTAATTTCATAGCGAATCGCACGCCAATTAATTTGGCGGCCATATTGACGTTTATTTACGAATTGAAACCCGGCATCAATAGATTACGTGTTATTATTATTATTATTATTATTATTATTATTATTATTATTATGTAATAATTTTTTCAGCCTAATATAGAAATAAAAATTAGCAATATATTTTTTCTATTTATATGTTATTTTGTGCTATAATTTCTAACGACTGGGCACAAAGTATTTCTTTAAATGTATTGTAATTTGGCTGAAAAGTAATTATTCACGTTCTTTTCCAAAGAAATGTTATAACGTGAAATGTTAAAATTTCCCGAGGAATATAACACCTTTATTTTTTTTAGTTCGCTGAAAAGGGTTCATTTTAAGTTCGACATCTGGTGCATACTTGTATGTTTTTTTTTTAAGTACTCATTCAAGTATGGTGACTAGCATTAGAATTTGTATCTCATATTTGTATAATATATATATATATATATATATATATATATATATATATATATATATATATATATATATATCTATATATTATACATATATTATATATATATATATATATATATATATATATATATATATACATATATATATATATATATATATATATATATACATATATTTATATACATATATATAAATATATATATATATATATATATATATATATATATATATATAAAATCATCTCTTTCTATATATATATGTATATATAATTCTCTCTTTCTATATATATATATATGTGTGTGTGTGTATACATACATATATATATATATATATATATATATATATTGTATATACATATCTGTGAGTGTGTGATTGTTGCACCCTTACATATTCGTTTAACATGCAACAGATATATGTTTAAAAGTAGTCTTTGTATACTTTAGAAATAAGACAAATATACTTGAAATACATTAATTCAAGATTATTATCACCAATTATTGCATAAAATTTTTTTTTATTGTAATTACTAATTTACCTTTTTTTCCTTCCAGGTAATCAACATGCCAGTTCTATCTTGACAAAACGTATAGTAACTGTGAGTAATTTTCATTATTGTTCGTGTAATGCTACATACATAAATATAAGTATTTGCACGTCCTTGGGTACACATTCGAACATTATTTTTTCCCAAGTCCAAGGTTCCTCCTTATCTTTTGTGTCTGTATGTGAAGGTCGGAGGGGGGCGGGGAGTTCGGCTAATGTCCCTATGTATAGTATTACGGAACAAAAGGATACAAGAAAAATAGATTTGAAGGTAATTTTATGGGACCATACTCAACCCCGTTATGAATTGAATATTGGACGTCTTCGTGGTTATTGATAATATATTTCTCATAATGAATATGCGATTAAGTAATTTTAATTGGTAGAACTTATCCCTATTAATGAACATAGGTTTTTTATAGCCAAGAAATATATAAATAACTTTTAAAATTTCTCATGTTTGTAATTATACGACTAGTTAAATAAAGACTAAATCTGCTGTAATATACGGTTATTCTAGAAAATAAGGAATTGTTTAAGTTTAAACTAGATCACTTTTGCATTTCAGTGATTTCAAAAACTATAATCTGCAGATGATATTTAAATCTAGGTAAGCCTGTTGATATTTTCAGTAACTTGATCTACAATAACATCAAGACGATGTTTACTGAGAGCTATTACTAGGAATAGTTTGTAATATAATCTTTTGATGATTCCTAAGGTTTCAGCTGTTATTAATTATACTGTAATGAATTGTATTCTCATTACCCTTTTCATGATAATCTTACATGGGCTGAACTTGCTGGAACTGGAAGAGTAATATATGGATAAATTCCTACTCGAACATGTTAGATTATTCATACTTAAACACATATGGTTATTCATCAAATGAAAATAAAGATAAGGACTTTTCACTTTCTACCAGGAGCTTTTATTTATTTTTTCACTTTCATTTGGGACGTCTCTGCACACGTCATTCATTTTGTTCTACCCGACACAGGGTAACGCTTTGTTCACATTACATCACGTACATTCCAGGAGTAAACAATTTATTTCTATATTTTTCGTCGTTGTTAGTTTCTAGGAATCTGGAGTTGAATGACTTAAACTGTAAAACCAATTGTAATGACCTGAATTTTACTATTATCTCTCTCTCTCTCTCTCTCTCTCTCTCTCTCTCTCTCTCTCTCTCTCTCTCTCTCTCTCTCTCTCTCTCTCTCTCCCCTTGCAATTTATATATATATATATATATATATATATATATATATATGTATGTATATGTATACATTCAAGTAGTTTATTGTCTTTCCCTCACTCACAGTATGTGCATAAATATGCAATGTACAGAATATATATATATATATATATATATATATATATATATATATATATATATATATATATATGTGTGTGTGTGTGTGTGTGTGTATATATATATATATATATATATATATATATATATATATATATATATATATATATATGTATATGTATATTCATTAAAATAGTGTTATGCGTAAAAGAAATCTTACATTTTCCCAGAAATCCATATTTATCATGATGCCTTTCACGATTATACTCAACGAAATTTCCTGATATTTTTTTTTTTTCTGTCAAGACTGATAATCATAAGCGTAAAACAAAACGAAATTAAAATCTTCACCGTTAGCGTGTTACGTATATAAGGTTATTCTTGGGGCCTCTTAGCATTTTTGCTTTTGTGTTCTCTCTCTCTCTCTCTCTCTCTCTCTCTCTCTCTCTCTCTCTCTCTCTCTCTCTCTCTCTCTCTCTCTCTCTCTCTCTTTAGGCCAACCGTTCCCACGGCCCACTTTGGCTAGACTGTTACAATTGTTACTGTAGTCTTGGTTTTTGGTATCTTCTTACTGCTATACTTCCTTTTCGCGTTTGTCGTTACATGATGTCCATCTGGGTTTGAATTAGTCTTCTCTAGCCGCACCTACAAGGAAATCAGACTTGCCCTACAATCCTTATTAGATTAATTAGTTAAATTTAATAATAGTTATTTGAAAGGAGAAATCACAGTATTTTTTTAGTTTTTCGAGAGTCGTCACATGATGTCCTCCCGAGTTTGTTCGAGTTAGTCTTCCCTAGTCGCACCTACGAGGAAATCAGACTTGCCCTACAATTCACATAAGATTAATTTGTCGAATTAAATGATAGTTATTTGAAAGGAGAAATCAGTTATTATTTAGCTTCTTAGGAAACATTTTATGCGTTGTATCTGTATTGTTTAACTCTGCTTCACTGATCTGCAATTTGTTAATCTTTGATTAACCATAACATTCAAAGGTCTAATAATTATTGTTATTTGTGCGCTATTTGAAAGTAGATTTGTGCTTGGAGTATTATACTTATATAGTTGATAAAATTTTGCAAATACAAAATTAAAATTTTCTTCAAGTAACATTCACACATTTCGACGGTCGTTATTGATTCATTAGATATAAATTATTGAATTTAATCATGAGTGTATTTTCTCAGTGTCAGAAATACACTCTCGGCAAAGTACACTCTTATCTTGGCTAAAAATACAGCCAGATCTATGCTCAGACAGCATTTATAACGTTTACAACGTTTCCAAAAGGCTAATATTATTGCCAGATCTTTGCTCAGACAGCATTTGTTAATAACGTTTACAACGCTTCTGTAAAGGTAATATCACTGCCAGATATCAACTCAGCATCTATAACGTTTACAACGCTTCAAGAAAGTTTAAATCACTGCCAGATATCAACTCAGCATCGATAACGTTTACAACGCTTCCAGCAAATTTAAATCATTGCTAGATATTAACTCAGACAGCATCTATAGCGTTTACAACACTTCCAGAAAGTTTAAATCACTGCCAGATATTAACTCAGACCGCATCTATAACGTTTACAACGCTTCCAGAAAGGTTAAGTCACTGCCAGATATTAACTCAGACAGCATCTATAATGTTCTCAACGCTCCCAGAAACGTTAAATCACTGCCAAATATTAACTCAGCAGCTATAATGTTTACAACACTTCCAGAAAGTTTAAATCACTGCCAGATATTAACTCAGACAGCATCTATAATGTTTACAACACTTCCAGAAAGGTTAAATTACTGCCAGATATCAACTCAGCATCTATAACGTTTACACGCTTCCAGAAAGGTTAAATCAGTGCCAGATATTAACTCAGACAGCATCTATAACGTTCTCAACGCTCCCAGAAACGTTAAATCACTGCCAAATATTAACTCAGCAGCTATAATGTTTACAACACTTCCAGAAAGGTTGAATTACTGCCAGATATCAACTCAGACAGCATCTATAACGTTTACAACGCTTCCAGAAAGGTTAAATCACTGCCAGATATTAACTCAGACAGAATCTATAACGTTCACAACGCTTCCAGAAAGGTTAAATCACTGCCAAATATTAACTCAGACAGCATTTATAACGTTTACAATGCTTCCAGAAAGGTTAAATCACTGCCAAATATTAACTCAGCCAGCATTTAAAACGTTTACAACGCATCCAGAAAGGTTAAACCACTGCCAAATATTAACTCAAGACAGCATCTATAACGTTTACAACGCTTCCAGAAAGGTTAAATCACTGCCAGATATTAACTCAACTTCTATAACGTTCACAACGCTTCCAGAAAGGTTAAATCACTGCCAGATATTAACTCAGACAGAATCTATAACGTTCACAACGCTTCCAGAAAGGTTAAATCACTGCCAAATATTAACTCAAGACAGCATCTATAACGTTTACAACGCTTCCAGAAAGGTTAAATCACTGCCAGATATTAACTCAACTTCTATAACGTTCACAACGCTTCCAGAAAGGTTAAATCACTGCC
>NC_090732.1:18460718-18470718 GCF_036898095.1 Palaemon carinicauda | reverse complement strand
AACTCAGTACATAATATTATCCTTTGTGATGTGAGACTTAGAATATCTTGGTGAAATAATGTGAAAAAAATGTGAATATATTTCTAAGTGTCCAGCGGATGTTTACTATGAAATTTCCTGCTGCTGTTGATTTGTCCCCTCATGAATATTTTGATTTGGTTTTCATATTTTGCCCCCATCATAATGAATTACCAAGACCAATATATCACAGTGAATGGATTTTTATCTTATTTTTGTGATCGAGAGAGATTTTTTTTCGTGTTTTCTCCAAGTTGTAATTCTTTCCATGTTGTGACAAGTGGTTCGTGATTTTGCCTTGAGAAATGAACAAGTGCCAAAAAACATGATAAAAATTATTACTGCAAAATAAAAGTAAAGCCTGAAGTTACGTGTAATATTTAGTGTCATAAATAAATGTAAATATAAAATGACACAAACTGGTAACGTGGTGACACCTTTCTTCAAATGAAAAACGTCCAATTTTGTTTTGCGAGTTTCGGTCAATCTTAATAATTACGAATTTTAAAATGTTGACAAGGAGTATACGAAACAATATCAACGCACATTCTTTTTTTTTCGTTCTCTCTCACTTCCTCTCCTTCTCCTTGTTTTCTCCTCTTTTATCTTCTGCCGGAAACTTGCGGTGGGGGTGAACCGGACTCATTTGCTACCCTCTCCGGAACTTACTCGAAGAAACCCGATTGTGGCCGATAACCCGCCGATAGGAATTGCAGTAAAATTTCTATTAGCGAGAGAATAACAAAAATGATTTCTTAAAATAACTTGTCAAAATACGTCATTGATCACCTTGCGATCTCAGTTTGTGGACTTAGTGATTTTTACCCCACTGTTCCTCTTAGCGGGTGAAAGAAAGAAAGAGGGAGAGAGAGAGAGAGAGGGTCCACTTACTAATTAGCTAATGGACTAAAGCTTACTGCAGACTACAAAATGAGTATTTTCCCCTTGGCTGTTTCATTTTATGTAATGGAAAAGTTGTTCCAGAAAAACATGCATTTATTTCATTAGCTGATTTTTTTTAAAACTCGCCTATCTTGAAATCGTTGTTAGCGATACACAAACACAGCCTTTACATTTTGTCATAGGAATATTTTATTTTAATTGATGTATTTCATTTGTTTGTTGTTTATTTGAATAGAAAAGAAAACTCCATTGGTGAGAATATCGGCTGAAGGCTCATTGTCGCTGTCAGTTCAAAGTAATGTTAAGACTTTAGGACCAATGAAAGAAATATACAGAATAAAATAACTGACCAAAATTTGGTATCACGTAATTTTGGGAGTTGTATTTGTAACATTGTTTTCATTTTTTTTAACAATGAAAATTCATATCAGTGTTACTCCATACCATATAAAAGAACTTTGTTATAATTTTGTTTCTAATTTACCAAGCACAATTTTACCGCATGTGAAATTATATATCTCAGCTTGATTTGAATTCGTTTCATTCAATTTTATTTATGGTTAATCAGAAATGTCTCTTTGTTTGAAATGCTTTGTGAATGTCACTGATATAATTTCCTGGAAATATTCTCCTGGAAAATATTCTAAAATATGGAAGACAAAACGAATCAGTCGTTCTCGGTGTCTATCTTTCCTGATCAAGAT
Organism: Palaemon carinicauda; assembly: GCF_036898095.1. NCBI lineage: Eukaryota > Metazoa > Arthropoda > Malacostraca > Decapoda > Palaemonidae > Palaemon > Palaemon carinicauda. Next base: position 18,469,093 of record NC_090732.1, on the reverse strand, counting down.
TATTTTATTTTATTTCAATTTGGCAAGTCTTAGGGAAATTATTCAATTATATTTTGAAAGTGTTTGAGGGCGATGTTACAGGATTGTGATATATTTGGGTGTTAGTTTAAACCCCATTTGATCCACATTTACTGTATTTTCAAGTTACAGACAATTTATGTATATATATATATATATATATATATATATATATATATATATATATATATGTGTGTATATATATATATATATATATATATATATATATATATATGTGTGTGTGTGTGTGTGTGTATGTGTTTGGAAATCCAAACGAACAGAAAATTAATTAATATTTCACATAGATTTTGTTATTTTAGGCATATCTTTTACTCTATACAAATTCATTGTTATACCCGGCATTAGTTATTATATGTTAACAACATGCGTTTTAAGGTGGGAAATTCTCATTTCAATCTGTCAATGGATATTCGAGAGAGCAGTAAGACTATAACCCCAGTGATTTATATCCTTTCTCTCACTGTAATTTATAGCTACCACCATTACAATTTTTATTTTTACATTTTATAGGATGGATGATAAAGATAGGTTGTACTCACGCACAAATAATTGCGTAGATAAGTTACCCAAGTTGATGATGACTGTGTAAAAATATACATTTGTTCCTGTTAGTACTGCAAGTTGAGTGTAACAGCTGCACACGCAGTTGTATTTGCCGTACCTTTGTTTTTTTTTTTTTTAATTCGTGTGCTCAGGGCTGATCGCATCTCTCTCTCTCTCTCTCTCTCTCTCTCTCTCTCTCTCTCTCTTGCATGTCTTGTATATTTGTTGTTCTATGTGTATATATATTTTATTGTCCCAAGCAACATATGCATGTCCTTTATTTTGAATTATGTAAATATGTGGATTGTATTTTTTTGTTTTCTGTAATTGTTTGTATTATGTGTGATGATCAGTACTATTCATTCAATAATTGAACAGTTGAAACTATTCAAGAAATTACTCTTTTCCACAATACCAAATCTTGTTTTCTCAATAAATCCTACTAGGATAAATAACTACTAAATTTCGACTCCTATTCCTGAATCAGCACAGAACCCCCCAGGTCTTTCTACTTCCAATTCTTCAGGAACCTAAACAAAAACTTCATCAGTTGCATGCATTAAATCTGTGTATCATGAACTGAAATATCCTGTAAAACATGAGGCCGCTGTTGTACTTTTCCATGACACTTCAGGGTCTTGCAATATCAACTAGATTGTAATTTTTGCACGAGGAAGTTGCTCGCCTTCTAGAGATAGAAATTTTAGTTTCAAGAAAATACATTCGTCTATGGATTATAATAAAAGTAAATATTTGTTGATTCATGTACATATACTATATATATATATATATATATATATATATATATATATAATATATATATATATATATATATATATATATATAAAGACTTTTAGGATAATTCTTTATACGATATTTTTGGCAAAACCTGAGTAATGTAATACGTCCTCAATTGTGTCGGTTATGACGACGTGATAGCAGTTTTAAATCAATTCTATCATCAAAATAGTATCGTTACTCAAAGTAGATGTCAAATCCAGGAAAATTGTGTGTATGTGCGTGTGTGTTGTTTCTTCATCCTGGAAACCTACTCGTAGTGAGGCAGGCTGTGGTCGTGGATGTCCAACTTGTAGTCTTTATGTCAAAAGTTGCCAGCGGAGGAGAACATAATCTTCTAAGGCAATTTAGATTTTACGTGTGCGTACTTTCTTGTTCTTGGGGATAGAGAGCGTATACATAGATAGGAAGGAGAGTGATGTTGACGTAATAACTAAAGAAACTTAATAGTCTCTCTCTCTCTCTCTCTCTCTCTCTCTCTCTCTCTCTCTCTCTCTCTCTCTCTCTTTGTCTCATGTTTTAGATGGATTTTCTTATAATTGGTCCCATCTTTTACGGATAAAACTTTCTCGCAAATAATGAAAATAAAAAATTATGATGGTCACATCTTTAACGAATGAATTTTATTCTCGCAATGAAATGAAAAATTATGATTATGAAACGTGTTGGCTTGTGTATTAATTAGTAATGACATAATAATTTTTCATGATAGTTTATTCGTCTAATTTTATTTCTTAACGCACTGTCAAATCATTCCTTAGTTCATAGACTGTTAATAATAGGTGTTCTTTTAGATATGACGTACTTATACAGATGATGGACAAATAAAATACACCAGTCTACCTATTTATCAATACTGTCTAAAACGTACTTTGATTAATAAAGGCAAAACAAAATTGTCACGTGATCATTTTGGTTGTATGTTTATTTATCCATATATTTTGATCTTACCAGTATTTTTATTTTCTTTATAGAATGTTATTGTTAGAAAGGAAAGCTGCAATTCGAGTCAAGTTTAAATTAACCATGTCTTCTGAGGACAATGTATTTTGTAAAGGAAATCAAGTATTGATAAGTACAGGCTAGGAAATCTTGTTTGGTTGTAATCTTTATTATTAGAATACATTGACGTTATTGTCAGATGTGAAATTGATGCTCAAAAAGGCAGTTTGGCGCCATATTTTTTTCTTAACAAAAAGAAATCCTTGTTAAAAATTTCTCTTTCCTTTTTCCTAATCGTAAGAAGTGTAGATAAACGTTCAATGATAATTTACAATTCAAATACATATAGTCGCGTTTTTAATTAAACGCCGTTGGTTGTTGTCGTCTGAAAAAATAGTAAAATTCTCAACGCGTTCGTTCGTACGCGAATAGCTTGTCTGTGTATTATTATTACTAGCTAAGCTACAACCCTAGCTGGAAAAGCAGGATGCTATAAGCCCGCTGACACCATAAGGGTAAATAGTCCAGTGAGGAAAGGAAATAAACTATAAGAGGAGTAATGAAAAATTAGAATAAAATAATACTAGAGCTGAAAAAAATTGCAGAAGTTTCGAAACCATTTTAGTCACCACCATGGAAATTCTAGACAAAGGATCAAGGGAAGATGATTGATCCCCCCCCCCCAGTAATAGAAAACCATTAGTGGACTGACAATGTATTTGCAGGCACTGATACTAATATATGTATGTGTGTGTATATATATACATTATATTCATATATATATATATATATATATATATATATATATATATATATATAATATGATACACGTCTGTGTATATCTATTTTGGTTTAATAATACTTAACATAATGCAGAAGAATTTTTATTTGCTTTGCGAATCTCAAAAAAAGTCTTATTAACATTAATTTTGTATATAGCAGACTTTTTTTCTGAACAGTGTCTCACTATTTCTCTGTTGGTGGTGGAGACTTGATGATTGTTCCATAGCAGAAGACCATTGAAAATATAAAGGGATCTTGTAGTGTCAGGAATACCCCTTCGGAAATTGAGGATGTCATATTATGATCTCTACTGAGAATATTGAATATGGTTATTATACGGACTTGTTGGTATACCTTGCCCTCATATATATATATATATATATATATATATATATATATATATATATATATATGTATATATATACATATATATATGTATATATATACATATATATATGTGTATATATATATATATATATATATATATATATATATATATTGTGTCTGCGTATGACTCAAGCACATTGTATATCAATGAAAGTCAATTATTAGAAAAATTTTATGGTTAAAACCCGGAATATAAGACATAGGTAGGGTGACATAAGGCTAAGGACGCAAGAACTGGAAACAGGCACCTTTAGCTTGCAACAGCCAGCCTCAGTAAGGCATTTTTACAGCGTTATAAAGTCTAAAGTCGGTGGGTTCGGTGGCCCTGTATTCTTTCCCATGTTGCCTTTTTTGGTAGGGGGGCACCGACCCACTTATTCTATTTTCTTTAGCATTTATTTTCCTGTCAGATAATTCTTTTGTATTATCATTTTTTTTATGATTCATATAATTTATTCTTCTAAATTTGCCTTCAAATTTGTACTTAAAATATATAGTCTGTCGGCAAATCGGTATATATATATATATATATATATATATATATATATATATATATATATATATATATATATATATATATGTGTGTGTGTGTGTGTGTATGTATACACGTTCTTTTTCCTTTAATCAAATTTTTTCCGAAATTGAGCAGTACTGAAAACTAAAGTGAGCATTTGGCTTTTTAGGGAATATATAGATGATTGCCAATTAATTCTTTTGAAGTTGAGTAATTGATATTATATTATCCAATTGATTTAAAAATATTTGAAAAACAATTCAAATGCGTTTTCGCTATTAATTTTTCTTAGCAGATGTTTTGTGAATACATAATAAATTTGTTGTTTTATTGGCAAACCTTTTCAAATTCCACTGGGTTTAAACGAAATAAATATTTACCTTAGTTCGAGTATTTTAATTCAAGTATATGTCGCTTCATATATATATATATATATATATATATATATATATATATATATATATATATATATATATTTATATAGTGTGTGTGTTATAGTTTTGTCAATAACTCATACTTTCATGTTTCTAATATCAGGTCATAAGTAATTCATAATATAGAATTAACCTTTCCTTCTCATTAACCTCCCTAAAGAAGAATAACATATGGTAAGTGTCTCTATATCGATTTATAGGCCTAGGTTCTAGTCGTGGCCTGGATAGATGCACTTACTGTTCAGTTTTATGTATGATATTCTGAGGATGAGTGAAAATGATGTTAATAATTACTTATGGTTTCCTATTTAGGAAGTGTATATATATATATATATATATATATATATATATATATATATATATATATATATATATATATATATATACTGCAAGCACTTTTGATATAACAGCTGTATTGTACACTTTTTCCCGAGTTGAGTCATTTATTGTGCAAGTCGTAAGCACACGCTTTCTATGTTATGTTTACGAGCTTTCCCGGTAAAGAAAAAAAAAACTAAGAGCATTCCACGGATGGACGTATCGACTTCCTCTATCTAGGGATCGTATTTGGTTCCTCCTTAAAGTTATCAGAAATGTGAATTTCGGAAGGATGCTTTTGTGAGGATGAGAAATAAAAAAAAAAATCCTCTTCTTCGGTTTGCGTTACGTCACTTCACCCTTCGGCCATAAAAAAAAGGGGGTGAAAAAGATATGTGTCATCCTATTGCATGCAACGTACTCGACGCACACACAGACACACACACATATCTTCCTCTAATTCATTATTGTTTCATTGATTTTGAGGGAGCCTCCAAAGCTTATTGTCAGCTCGGTTTATTTCCTCCACACCCGTATGGCTTCTACTCTCTCTCTCTCTCTCTCTCTCTCTCTCTCTCTCTCTCTCTCCATCCGATTCTTGGAAACATTTCCCATTCTTCTTCATTTGGAATCGGTCGGTTTTTTTTATTCTTTCTCTCTCTCTTTCTTTTCCTTCTCGGATGTTTGTATTTTGTCCTTTAGTGCGTCAGCTCACTTAATTTATCTCTCTTAATTGTTCATGTTAGATATTTTTTCTTTTTATAGGGTTATTTCATCTCTTATAAATATGATATAGCATTGTGATGTTATAAACCACAGTCCCGTCTTTCCTCTCTTGTCAGTATTGTCTTTTTTTTCTTTCTTTTTTCTTTCTTTTTTTTTGGCCTTTACCACGACTGACTTTTTTTATGGCGTCTTTAGTTTTCCTTTAGGCTGTAAGTAGATCCCGCTTCTGTTCTAGGATATATTTTTCATGCAGTAAATGTTTTTCAACTCTAAACAAGGAATCGAGAAATATATGTGCGATGATATTTATATAAGGTGGGAAGATATTCTGTCTCTGTCTCTATCCGCATTTACTGTTTAGTAAATTTGGCGATCGTTTAACAATTATATAAATGTATGTATACAATTATATGTATTTATAAATGTATATGTACAATTGTATAGAAATTGACGTTGTCAATATAACGAAATTAGTAGTCGTAATCAAGTTTTTTTTATTTTAACTTTTTCGTGGCAGGATACATATTTTATGCCCATCGCGTGTTTACCGCTCGTGATATTTCTCGTAAAAAAATCATTCATGTACATCAAAATTAATCTTGACGTTTTCCTTTTAAATTTATTTAAAATTAGTAATTTATCAATATTAGCTAATTGTATATGTTTATATATATTTTTATTTTTCACCGCTTTAGTCTTTATATTGAAATGTAATTCGAACGTTCAACGGAAATTCACGTAAAAAGGGTTTTTGAAACAAGTGTCGGTGCCAGGTAGTAAATAGAAAAGTTAACTACAGCTTTCGACTTATCCTCAAATCTAACTGGAGCACAATTTTCTCTGAGTGGTATTGTGATGGTGTTTTAGACGCCACTGATACAATATTTATTAATAACAAACACAAGGTCACATGACCAGAAAGAAATATATATATATATATATATATATATATATATATATATATATATATATATATATATATATATATATATGTATGTATATTTATATATATATGCATATATGTATGTGTATATATATATATATATATATATATATATATATATATCTACAGAGACTGAATGAATGCGCATGCTCTCTTTGTAATTATACTTATATTAATGTTTGAAGTCTTTATTTAGTGTAGATGATGCCGACGATGTTATGAAGTGGTTTTATATTCTAGAAAAAGAAATATTATTTCACCATTGGCAGTGTACATTAGACGAAATAAAATTTCTGGGCAAGCTTGGATCATTCGTTTTTTATGCATCTCTCTCTCTCTCTCTCTCTCTCTCTCTCTCTCTCTCTCTCTCTCTCTCTCTCTCTCTCTCTCTCTCTCATTATATGTATACTTTTGCCTGAATTATTAGCACCATCGCACTCCCTTGATAAGTTTTTCACCTTGCAAAACACGGCAGTCTGAAAAACTTGCGATTTAGTCCATTGCTTCCAGCCGGACATCTCTCCAAAAAGAGTCATAAATAGGAAAGAAAATGACATTAGAGCGAGATCTGATTAGCGCCTGTTACAGACACATGTCGCTTGCTTTCGTCAGGCACGACTAAGAACAAAGACCCTCTTCTAAGCATCTGCCTTTGCTGCTTCCGCCTTGTCAGAGACACATCTGTAGTTGAAGTTTATATATATATATATATATATATATATATATATATATATATATATATATATATATATATATATATTGCGGGTGTGGATTGGCATAGAAAAACCATAAACAGACACAAGTGGGAGTATATATATCTGAGGCCTTTGTTCTGCTGTGGACTAGGAATGGCTGATGATATACATACATATATATATATATATATATATATATATATATATATATATATATACATATATATATATATATATATATATATATATATATATATATATATACATATATATATATATATATATATATATATATCTGTGTGCATATGTATTTGCGCGTGTATCTTCATGTAAGCTAGAAATTAACGTATTTGCATATACGCGTGCGCACATGTAATGAATGTGTTTCAAATTTTATGTCCCTTAGTATTTCGTTTGGGACCTTTTGACCATTAGAAAGATACTTTCGGTTTGACGTTAATTCAACGGAAATTTGATCATTTATTCTATTTTTATTTGTATAAACTTAATTTTCCTTACATTGTTATAACCAGTTTTTGAGCATTATTTTCTGTGATTCTGCTTTATCGAAAAACGTAGAACAATAATTTCCCGGTAGATGTTGTATTGCTTCTAAGAACATATAGCAGATAATTATAGTTTTATTATTATTACTAGTAGTAACAACATTGCTGTAAATATTTATAGAGGAGGAAATGATCGAATAAGCTTTTATGCGAAATATTGATTGTGAAAACAGCGTGTTTACAATTTATTCATTTTGCCAGTCCACCGTCCCCTGTAGGTAAGCTAGACCAGAAAGCATAAGCTGGCTATATTGTCCTTTGTATTCAAGAATATAACTGCCATTAAAAACCGCCTTTGCATCAATAAATGATGAATTCGTCGACCGAGTCGTATTGACGTCTCCTTGATTTATTGATACAACAACAGCGTCCAGCATAACAATAAGATATTTAGTCAGTTTCTATCGAAATCTTTCGTTTTTTTTTTGATGATGTATTTGTTGGAAAGTACGGTCTCGTCGCTAGAAAGTTGCTCATCTCTGTGTTACTGGTGAGGCAACCCTTATTTTTAAGATCGCAATACATATAGAAAAATGTATCCATCATTTTGTAAAGTTTTAAAAGAATTTTCTTTGTTTCTTATGATTCAAGACGCCGTATCGTTCTTTCTGCAAAGGTCTCGGTGCTAGAAAAATGTCCATCTCGTTTTTACTGGTAATGCAACACTATTTTTAAATCGTAATACAT
>NC_090732.1:18439949-18455218 GCF_036898095.1 Palaemon carinicauda | reverse complement strand
ATCTGACTTTCCTCTCTGATTTCATTAGTACAGAATCATGCAACGTTGTCTTATTCAATTCTGTTGTACAACATTTTAAATCACCAATATGTTTATGGTCAGGCTGCCCTGCGTAGGAGGAATGATCCATAATTGGAAATTCTCATCACTTGGCGTAATACTTTTAAGTTTAACTTTCGTTGCTTAACCCTGAAAATAATCTCAGCAGATTGTTGTTCTGAAATCAACAGCAGTGATGAAAGCCAAGCCAAAACCAGTCTGCATCAAATAATGATGATTCATCTCATCGAGGTATTGTAACATACGTATCTATGCATAGATTATGAACGAGATGGTATCAACTTTATAAACTTCTGCTGAATGAGGCATACTTCCAAATCAAATTTACCTAACGTTTATCGATTAATATTCTATACTCACAAAGAATTAAGAAAACTTAGTTGACGATTTCTGTCGGTATGAATATGATTATTTTCAACATCGCACATCCCGATGATTATTACACACGAACTTATCATTTCCAGTATGAATTCTCAAGTGAATCTGGAAAATGTCACGAAATGATTGAAATGCCAAATGCCTCTTTGCTTAAGTGGTTCCGGACTGGAAAGAATTGACGCTCTTTAAAGACGATGTGATGGACGTGATAGGACATTCACGAAAAGTGAGAGTTCCAAGATCATAACATTTACTTTAGAGGTCAAAAGTATATTCATGATTGTCAGTTCAGAATTCATCATCATCATCATCTCCTCCTACGCCTATTGACGCAAAGGGCCTCGGTTAGATTTCCCTAGTCGTCTTTATTTTGGGCTTTTAATTCAATACTTCTCCATTCATTATCTACTTCGCTCTCATAGTCCTCAGCCATGTAGGTCTGGGTCTTCCAACTCTTCTAGTGCCCTTGTGGAGCCCCGCTGATTACAGGATTACAAAGATTGTAATATATCAGTAAACGACATTATTATACATATCATACAAATAAACCGACTAGTTCTATATCAAAAGTTTACCAATCGCGGAGATTAAAGAAGTTTTCTATGTGACGAAAGAACTTTCATGGTCACAGGTTTTGTGTATCACCATGATCAGCAATACTATACTAGTAAGGACCACCCATGTTAGGTTGGTTTGCTGAGAGCGATCTGGCTAAAGTCTCCCACCATTTCCAATCCGCAATGTCCCCAGACTTGAATAAGAACAAATCTGAGGCCTTTTTCCTGGAATGGACTAAAAACGGCTGCATTTGTTGTTGTTGATATATATATATATATATATATATATATATTATAATATATATATAATATATATATTATATATTATATAATATATATATATATATAATATATATATATATATATATATATATATATATATATATATATATATATAAAGTTGGAAAAGCAGAATGCCACAAATATGGAAAGGATACAAACTATAAGAGTAATCAACATCTTCCCTCTAGTTTATTAGTCGAATTCGATAAGCATATAAAAATAGAAAATAAATTTCTACCAACTCCATCTATTTAAATAAGGATACAAGGATCCCATGACTAACCAAAGCTAAAACAGCCACTACAGTCAAGACTAATCTTATGTCTTATTACTAAAATGAACAGATTTCTGTAAATAAAAAAAAAAGAAAAAAAAATAATAAAAGCATTAGAAGCATCCATGGCCCTGACAAGGACAAAGTACACCTCTGGGTTAAACTACTACTTTCAGCTCATTCATTTAGATGTTTTTCCAACACTCGAGAGAGAGAGAGAGAGAGAGAGAGAGAGGAGAGAGAGAGAGAGAGAGAGATATGAACGATCCTAAAGAACCCCACACAAGGTGAAGATTAAAATACAGATCTTCCAGTTTTTATATAAGTTTTGCCAAGGATAAGCAACACCTGCCTCCCCCCCTCTCTCTCTCCTCTCTCTCTCTCTCTCTCTCTCTCGCTCTCTCTCTCTCTCTCTCTCTCTCTCTCTCTCTCTCTCCTCTCTCTCTCTCTACAACAGATGACTAACACTACAGTACTTATTTACAGCATAGGTAAACAGAGGCATACTGGATTCTTCAGAAACGCATCCATATCGTCACTTCTCCTCTGGTAAGAAAATCGAATAGTGGTCACTTAGATAACAGCAGAATTTGCTATTATTGAACTGCAGAGAGAGAGAGAGAGAGAGAGAGAGAGAGAGAGAGAGAGAGTCTGATTATTCACTGCTATTAACATATTGCTTTACAGAGACCTCAAGAGAGGATTATATAAATCAAAGCCCTGTGACTTCTCATTTGCTGGAGAACATAAAGCATTAATATATGACCTATAATGTAACCATCCACGGTGATTTATGGCAGATGCAATCATTACGTACATAATTTCAAATCTCATTTTCTTCTTTCCTCTACCCGAATATGAGGTTCTATTTATAGCATGATCGTCAAAAAAAAATTCATTACTCTTATTATTCATCATCGTTATCATTATTATTAATGTTGATAATGTTACGAAAAACTTGAAAACTTTCATTTGTATATGTGCAATAAAACAAAACTACACACTATTATAAACACATTATACAAAAAATTACCTTTCTTATCACTTCAGTTTACTACCTGACTGCTGACCTTGAAAATTAAATGATATGGCTGATAGGCTTAATGCAAAACGGCAGGGTGGGAATGATATCGAATTCCTGCAAAACTAAGACCATTTTGGTTGAGTCGATCTCATTATTATTATTATTATTATTATTATTATTATTATTATTATTATTTGCTAAGCTACAACCCTAGTTGGATAAGCATGATGCTATAAAGCCCAGGGGCCCCAACAGGGAAAATAGCCTAGCGAGGAAAGGAAACAAGGAAAAATAAAATATCTTAAGAACAGTAATAACATTAAAATAAATATTTCCTATATAAACTATAAAACTTTAACGAAACAAGAGGAAGAGAAATTAGATAGAATAGTGTGCTCGAGTGTACCCTCAAGCAAGAGAACTCTAACCCAAGAGATAGTGGAAGACCATGGTACAGAGGCTATGGCCCTACCCGAGACTAGAGAACAATGGTTTAATTTTGGAAGTGTCCTTCTAGAAGAGCTACTTACCATAGCTAGCGTCCCTCTCTTCTACCCTTAAAACGCTACTTTTTTTTTTATTTCAGATGCTTAACCACAATGTTAAAAAAAACGTAATTTTATTTGGAAATTCTCCGTAAAAATATACTGTTCTCAGCTGTATTTCAGTAAATACAGACCGTAATTTTACTTTGTCATCATCTTTTACAGGTTGGTGACCGTCATATACTCCTTTAAGCCAATATATACGTTTTATAAACTGTATATGACCGGCAAGATCTATTTCCCGGATTTTTACCCGCTTTTTACGACAAATTCTATTCCAGGATTTTTATACCGCTTTTTTACGGCAAATTCTATTCCAGGAATCTTACCGCTCTTTACGGCAAATTTTCAACTCTGCATACTTGTTTTCTGACAGTGTTCATCGCTTTCCACTAAATGACGTTATTTTAATGTTACCCAAGTCATGTAATTAGCAAAAGTTATTTTATCAACAAAGAAGATACTTGAAGTGGAATGCTTCAGATTCTTGGTTTTTATAATGTTACTATGTAGATTTCAATTTTGATAAAGAAAATTGCTTAGTTCCCTAAACTTTCAACTGAGCTCCACAAGGCACTAGCGGAGTTGGAAGGCCCAGGACTACTTGGGTGAGTACTATGAAACGTGAAGTAGATGGTGAGTGGCAAAGTCTTGATTTAAAAGCTCAAGATAGAGACGACTGACGAAATCTATCCGAGGCCCTTTACGTCATTAGGTATAGATGATGATGATGATCACAGTTTACTATAATAGGGAAATTATATTTCTTTTACTATATCATTGAGATTACTGCGGATGCTTGTTATACAGTGTGAAGTGTGGATTTTCTACTTGGGTGTCAAAAACAATTGTCCAGTAGACCTAATGGTGTTCCTTAATTTTATATACTGCACAACTCTGACATTATCCGGGGGAATTGATAACCTCAACAATTTTTATTCAGACAAATCTTATATTAATGTACATCTATATTTTATTTTGGTCTGGCTACGTTTTCACATTCTTACATTACCTCAAGTTTTGGAAGAAACCTGGCCAGTTACCGACTTTTAACATGTACCATACAAATGCGTACTTGCGTTGAAAATTATATCAAGGATTGATTTTATAAGCAGCAGCTCAAATATCAAATCTACCTTTATGTTTTAAACAAAATAAAATATTGAATGGTGGTAGTTTTTTACGGAAATGGCATGATGGTCAGAACAATTAAACCCTCCAGGTCAATGAACTTGAAGAATTATGGAGGCCATTTTCGAACGATTTAGAGATATAAAGGCTGAGAGAGAGAGGAGAGAGAGAGAGAGAGAGAGAGGAGAGAGAGAGAGAGAGAGAGAGAGAGATTAATTTAAGTTTGTTATTAAATAGGCTAAATTTGCTTTTAAGACCTTAAAAATGGGTGTATGGAATAATGAGTATGGTGGATAAATCCCAAGCCTAGATTAATCTACTTATTATCAAATACATATTTTGTAATTAAGATAGAACCGGTTGGCAAAAGAGAACTTATTACAACGTTCATGAAACTAAACAATAAACTTTAACATAATCAATTTGATTTGTTCCTCCAAGCAAGAAGAAACTTTTCTTGAGTTTAGAATAAACGAAGAGAGAGAGAGAGAGGGAGAGAGAGAGAGAGAGGAGAGAGAGAGAGAGAGAGAGAGAGAGAGAGAGAGAGAGAGAGAGAGAATAAGAACACCTCATCCTATCTCGAGATATATGAAGAGCAGAGAACAAGAAATGAATATATAAAAGCGAATCAGAAAGGACTTTTGGACCATTATTAGAGGGAGTAAAACAACGTTTTAACATCTTATATTGGTATGAAATACAAAATGAAAGAAAGAGAGAGAGAGAGAGAGAGAGAGAGAGAGAGAGAGAGAGAGAATAAGAAAACCTCATCCTCATCTCGAGATATATGAAGCGCAGAGAACAAGAATAATGAGATATAAAAGCGAATAAGAAAGGACTTGGACCATTATTAGAGGGGAGAAAAAACAACGTTTAACATCTTATAAATGAGAGAGAGAGAGAGAGAGAGAGAGAGAGAGAGAGAGAGAGAGAGAGAGAGAGAGAGAGAGAGAGAGAGAGAGAGAGAAACCTCATCCTATCTCGAGATATATGAAGCGCAGAGAACAAGAATAATGAAGATATAAAAGCGAATTAGAAAGGACTTGGACCATTATTAGAGGGAGAAAAACAACGTTTAACATCTTATAAAATGAGAGAGAGAGAGAGAGAGAGAGAGAGAGAGAGAGAGAGAGAGAGAGAGAGAGAGAGAGAGAGAGAGAAGCACTAAGGGCAGCGTTGTTCGGCCACTACCACTTCCACCACTGGACATCGCCATTAATTCAATAGTGTTCATTAGTCCGGCACCATCTAATCAGTCATAATACCCTGATGGAAAATCATTACGAGAAGAGGCCGGGAAAAGTGGAGGAGGAGGAGGAGGAGGAGGAGGAGGAGGGGGAGGGGGAGGAGGAGGAGGAGGAGGAGGGCATCATGGAAACCAGGAGGAAAAAGAAAATCACATTATATTATCCTATTTCTAACTGTTTTCATTACACACTAACAAGTGATGAAACTACATAAAGTGAATAGAAATAAAACATTAATAAATAATGAAACTTTATATAAAATTAAAAGAAACAAAGAGATAAAAGAAATAAAAACCATGACAGTGATAACCGAAATAAAACTCGGCATCTAAAAAGGAAAATAAACTAGGTAAAACATAAAAAACAATAAAATATAAAAGTAATTTAGTTCGGATAAAACTAATTAGAAAATTAATTCAAGCTTCCTTGAGGACATTTACAAGACCGTGAACTTTACTCTTTCGACCAACAAAATTATTATTAACAGAAAATATAAAACTAAAAGTTAAAAAGGAATAATATTCAAGGAGAAAAAGAAACTGATATCAAGAGGTACATCTCAATCCTATTAGTGGGGCGTATTAGATGAATTTAATTCTTCTGAGAGAGAGAGAGAGAGAGAGAGAGAGGGGAGAGAGAGAGAGAGAGAGAGAGAGAGAGAGAGAGAGAGAGAGAGAGAGAATCTTAATGACTTTTCACTGTTTCTCAGAATATTCTAACACCTCAACGGACAGATTCAATTACTGGTAATCTAATTGATATCTGTCGTTGGAACTCTGGAATTGAACGAGAAAAAATATTCTCATGAAAGTTAATTAATAAAACTACTATTCTACTTATTAGAGATGTCTGTAGGTTTTACAGTTGAATTGCATTAACATGTCCACCGGACAAGAAAATTATTCATAAAAACCAGTCTTATAGACTAACTTTTATTCTGCATCAGATCCTCTTCAGTTTTCGTTTAAATTAACAAATTAACAAATAACAAAAGGAAAATAAGTATCAGCAAAAATATGGCTTAAAGAGCTCTCCGAGATGTTGAATAATGTAAGATTTCATTTACTTAAGGAATCACAACTGCTACGTAAAAGGCTGTTTATTCTAGACAATCCCGAAATTTAGCGTAAACACTTCATGTCTCTCTTCGTTGTTAGGTAAACCGTTCGTATTATGTCGTAATTAGTCTCAAGTTGTTGCCCCTGTGTTTACATAAGGAACGTTGGTGCATCCGACATCCTCGGGTCACGGTGAATCATAAGGAGAATGACAAGCAGTTTCATTATTTCTTGCATATAATCACGTAGGGTTTCAAAATCATGTCTACCTCTACGGAATTTTAAAATCAAATACAAAGCTCAGAGGTTCATAGGTATAGGGATCAAATTCTAATTTTTTGCTCTCCACGGTAGGTTATATACATGGTCTCTTCCGCGTTCATAAAATGCCTGTAGATTTTACAATTATATATAGCAGGCATTATATTATTTTTATTACTTGCTAAGCTACAACCCTAGCTGGAAAAGCAGGATGATATAAGCCCAGCGTCTCCTACAGGGAAAATAGCCCAGTGAGGAAAGGAAACAAGGAAATAAGAGAAGTATTTTACAATTAGAATAAAATCTAAATAAATATTTCATACATATATTATAAAAACTTTAACAAAACAAGAAGAAATACAAGACAGAACAGCGGTGCCCGAGTATACCCTCAAGCAAGAGAATTCTAACCCAAGACAGTGGAAGGTCATGGTACAGAGGCTATAGCACTATCCAAGACTAAAAAACAATGGTTTTGATTTTCAGTGTCCTCCTAGAAGAGCTGCTTACCGTAGCTAGTGTCTCTCTTCTACCCTTAACATTGTAACTTCTGTAAAATATGGGTTGTGTTTGCATCTATGAAAAGTAGACACGCTATTCTAATACGAACGATTAATGCTGGCGTGAAGAAGGAAAATATGGACATTAGAAAAAGAAAAGCGACTTGGAACTGAAAATACGCAAAACTTAAAATCTAATTAACTATAATAAATTTACTAGAAAAAGCTAACAATATCATCACAGCATCAGGGTTAAAGCTTCTTTTTCAAAAGTAATATATTTATTCATCTTCAAAAATGAATAGGAGAGCATTGTCTTTGTCCGTGGCAATTTTTATAGCAGTGTGAACTGGCGCGTGATGGCGTCTCCACATTTCCGTAATTTGTCGAGTCGAAGTTTTACGAAAAAAGAGACTCCCAACGGATGGGAAATTTCGTCCAGAAACTTGGTAGACGAAAGCAACTTGCCTTGTTGAGGCTACCTAGAGATAAATTTTCTCAAGATTAGCGTTGTCATACACATAAAAGACTCCAAAGAAGAAAATGAATAAGAGGAATACATAAAGTGAAGGAGGCCATGTAGGAAAAAAATTAATTCATGCGATGCCTTGCAATAAATGTACCTTAACTTCAGTCACCAATATTATAAATTATCATCATTATTATCAGCTACGCTACAACACTAGTTGGAAGAGCAGGGCACTATAAGACCCAGTGTTCTTACAGGGAAAATAGCCCAGTGAGGAATGGAAATAAGGAATAAATAGAATAGTATTCTTGAGTGTGCCCTCAAGCTAGAGAACTGTAAGCAGAGACTGATGAAGGCCATGATACAGATGGTATGGCACTACCCAAGACTAGAGAACAATGGTTTGATTTTGTTGTGCCCTCTTAGAAGGGCTACTTACTATAGCTAAAATCTCTCTTCTACCATTATCAGAGGAAAGTAGCCACTGAACAGTTACAGTGCAGTAGTTAGCCCCCTTGAGAATGAAGAAGAATTTTCGGTCCTCTTGGTGGTGTTAGGTGTATGAGGAAAGAGGAGAATTTGTAAAGAATAGGCCAAACTATTTGGTGTATGTAGACAAAGTAAAACTGAGCCGTAACCATAGAGGCGTCCTATGTAGTTACTGCCTGGTCAGTCAAAGAACCCAATAACTTTCGCGGTAGTATACTTGTATACCTCACACATTTTGTTACATTGACATTACGTTACTACAGTAAAGTGGACATTGCCTTCGCCAGTTACAGGGGCACCAGTAGACCATTAACAAAATTACCATTTGAAGGCAATTTATAAAATATAAATTTACGGAAAACAAGCCAGATACATAACCCCACCCCCCTTGACTTCTAAATCCATGACCTGGGGGAAAAGAATGAAACGTAGTCAAGCTAACAACTATGCTTACTTTATATCCATCTATTATCATATCAAAGTATCTCCCCTTACAAGAACACCGAATACTGTGCCTTCCAATAATCATTATTGTTATTGTAATTTTTATTATTTCCTAAGACTTCCTTCACATCAGCAGTCCCTTTTGAAGTAAGCGGTCAGGACAGAGGCGCGGGGCAACTGACTGGAGGGCACTGGCAGACTAATTTGCATAATATTCCATTCAAACTGTAGGAGACCGGGTAGATAGATTAACAAGAAAATTTCACTAATAGGGCCGTGTTTACAAACTGCTGGGGCACGTCCCTGCGACACCACCATCCCTCATGCTAAGCGATGAGGAAGAATAGAAAGAGGGAGGTAGGAAATAAATTCAAGGGGGAAAGAACCAATTGGTATATAAATATATCATCTAAGGTTTATGAGTTATGAGTTCATGGTAGAGAAAAAAATAAACAAAGGAAGAAAGGGCACAGGAAATATCTACATTCCACTTAAATTACGCTATTTTTGTAACAGGTTATATAATAAGTATGTATGTATGTATGTATGTATATGTATGTATGTATGATCATTATTATTACTACCTAAACTACAACCTTAGTTAGAAAAATACAAAATGCCTTAAGACCGATGGCTCCAACAGGGGAAAATAAGTCCAGTGAGGAAAGGACACAAACTATATGAGAAAGAATTGACAAAGAATATAAAACATTTTAAGATCATTAACAACGTTAAAATAGATCTGGTCATATATAAACTATGGAAGATACACTTAAGTCAGCCTGTTCAACATAAAACATTCGCTGCAAGTTTGAACTTCTGAAGTTTCACTGATTCAACTGCCCGATTAGGAATGTTATTCCACATTCTGGTCAGAGCTGGGATACAGCTTCTAGAATACTGTGCAGTGGAGAGTTATGAAGAAGGCAAGAATGTTAAATTAACTGCATTAACTGAACGACGGGTGTCAGATTTTATATATATATATATATATATATAATATATTATATATATATATATATATATATACATACATATATATATATATATATATATATATATTTATAATATAAATATATTTATATACAATATGTATATAAAAATATATATATATAAATATATATATTATAATATATATATATATATATAATATATACAAACATTTATATATACACCCTATATATATATATAATATATATATATATATATATATATATATATACACACACACAAACATTTATATATACACCCTATATATATATATATATATATATATATATATATATATATATATATATATATATATATATACAGTATAGCTGCATAGAGGCCTTTTCCTTTTCCAAAGCATTTATGCAAATTTATGAAAAAGTATGCATTCGTGTAATTGAATAAATAGGAGACTGGAAAGAATCAAGCAATAAATCCTTATGTAGTAGAAATGAATAGCAGGGATTGGCTGACGGGTTTAAGTTTTCCTCTACTTGATAAAATAAATAATTAATTAATTAATAAATAAATAAAAAAAATTAAGAAAAGGAGGACATTGTACATCCACACACTCGCATTAAGGATTAATAGTACAGACAGCCATTAGGAAAGGAAATGATAATGAAAAGTATTTACATGACACTTGTTACAAAAACCGAGAAATCTAATGGTAAAAATTCTAGTCTGTATAAGAGGAAAATCAAATAGTAGAACCTGCGTAAAAGAACAAATTTATCGCATACGTAAATTTACAAAACCTATCTGCTAACGAGAACAGTATTCTACCCATTGAAGATATGCTAGCTAATAAAAATGAAATTAATAAAAAAAACTGAAATATAAGAACAACTCAACCTGAACAGAGAAATGATGACTCAGAGAGAGAGAGAGAGAGAGAGAGAGAGAGAGAGAGAGTAGAGAGAGAGAGAGAGAGAGAGAGAGAGAGAGAGAGAGAAGGTCCGGGAAAATACAAAGGAAAAGATCAGGTAGACGAAACAGGTAAGAGTTGGCATTATAAGTCAGAAAGGTTCCATCAAGGTTCAAAGGGGAAAGTTTTTTTGCAATTAACAATGACACAAAATTAATTTCATCTGTGAAATATCCTTTACAGCTCATAAAAATTAAACGAGGTTAAAATGAGAGGAGAGAGGAGAGAGAGAGAGTGAGAGAGAGAGAGAGAGAGAGTGAGAGAGAGAGAGAGGAGAGAGAGAGAGGAGAGAGAGAGAGAGAGAGAATAACAACGTGCATAAACCTTTTATTTTGAAAGTATATTAAAAACTGAGTAAATTACATCACTGAATTACTACGGTATTCTTTCTTCGATTTTCACTTGAAAGAATAATGTACAGATGATGTAATCTTCGGGAAAATATATCACTAAAAATTTGGACCTGATAAAAATATACAACTTTCATTTACACATCTTGTCAAAACACAATAACATTCGGATAACAAGAAAAACTAAATATCATAATGTTATAATAAGCAGTAAAGAAGGATTTCTTAAATACACATAATAAATGTACCTTTTAAAGACAACTGTATAACAACAACTGGAAATACAACCACTGAAGATGTTCCACAGTTTACGTTTGTTATTACTTAAGAGGGAATAACAAATTAATGATAACATATCTACGCAGAGACCCTTAACTATACATGAAAATGACCATGATCAATTGATGATAAGCTACCTTATCTCTACAAAGTCCCCTTTCCCAACATTTCTTGTGGAACAAAACTGGATGAAGTCTAATTTGTTTATCTACTCACGAGTTATATCCTTCATGATACCTTTCCACTTACAGTTTATACAAGATTTGTTTGTGATAAAAAATTATCTATCCAATATTAAATATAATGAAAAACAGAGCAGAAAATGCGAAAAAGAGCCTCCATTAGTGAATAATAAATCAGGTTACGTGAAGGTAGTCGGACAATTATCTATATCCAATATGCTATTTCCCCAAAAATCAACAATTTTTCTGGTCATTTGTCAAGAACCACTATAGAGTTTCTTGAATTCTTGCTACATATCTTTCGCCTAATTATCGTGCCTGGCCTATTCGGGTGGTCTTTCCATTATGTTGGAGAATCCATGTAATGACAATGCCCAAGGACATAAGAGAAAAAAAGAAGACACGAAAAGGAAGAAAGAAGAAGAAGAAGTGGTCGAATGGAGGGATTATGTCTATTGTAACGACCTTAATGATGAGAAACAGATATCGATTGGCAGTGCAATTTACAGTGCGTAATGACACAACTAATGTCGCTGTAATGTAATGTGAAGGACTGTAGCGAAGCATAATTATGGGTGCCGAACTACCAGCTACTCGCACAAAAAATTGTTGATTATGCTACACATATCAGTCCAAACCCAACAACAGGCCTTCAATAAAGGCTAATTCAGGAGAAACTGTTTGGCGAGATATCAATTTTATCCAGTGCACCTCCAAATAATAATCAAAACTAATTTGAATACTATTACAAAATTGGGATATTCTCTCATGACGAAAAATATAATGATAAAATCAGTAATAACGATATAAAAATTTAGACATTTAAGCTGATTGAGTGGTCTTTTACGGACATGATGGTCATTAAACAATTTGAATAAAAGCTTACAAAGATCACTAAAATTAAAATAAGACCATATTATTCAATAAATATCCACTTTTTGTTACAATTCTCATGGATATGGGGAAATTCGTAGTATGACCTCACTATCAAATAAAAATATCCACAATACTTGTTGACAAAATTTAAACACTATAGGAATACGGAAATTTCGATTTATATTATCCGTGTGTGTGGTGTGTGTGTATGTATAATGTTATATGTATATATACATGAATACAAATATATATATATATATATATATATATATATATATATATATATATATACATGAATAATATATATTGTATATATATATATATTATATATATATTATATATATATATATACACATGAATACAAATATATATATATATATATATATATATATATATACATGAATTACAAATATATATATATATATATATATATATATATATATATATATATATATACATATATATATATATATATATATATATATATATACACACACACACACAAATATTATACATTATATAAATATATATATATATATATATACATATATATATACATACAAATATATATGTGTGTGTTTACCGGTAATAACAGCAACAATGCACAACAACAATCCATCAGTCCAACCAAAACCAACAGCAACGAGATATCCCGCCATCGACACAAACAATAACAAACGAGAGCCCTGTCCAGCCTTATCAAAGTTCCAGCGAAATAAATTAAAAGAAAATAAAAAAAAGCTACGGAAGATTGCCAAGATTTTCGAATGGCGTATAGCGTGAGTTACTAATCATCGCGTAATTACTTCGGCGCTAATTGACTGTTACGGAGTCACGAAGACGACCAATTTGACTGAAAATTACAATCTCGTATCCTTTTTTTTTCTTTCTTTTTTTCCATCCAGAGTTTCATGAATAAGTCTAGGACAAGTAGTGGGGGTATTCGTCATCACATCTATAAAATGCACAATCAATGCGCAGAAGCCATAAATCACGTAATCCCAAGTAATCTCATTTGTAATTTCAAGCAGGGATCCCGAAGAAAACGAGATGTCTGCTTATTTCCTTCTTACTCATTTTTTTTTCTCTTGGAATTTTTAACAGGTGGATTCTAATGTTTAACCAACCCACGTCTCCCCCACCCCCTAAAACAACAAACAACAGGAAGACACGCAAATAACATCCATATGCACTAGAATTACAAGAAAATTGAGTTTTCCTAATTTCTAAACAATAAGATGTAATTCCAAGTAAATAATGGCAACGACAAAAATTCTTTTTGTTATTAATATATTTCATTTTAATTGTGCATTACTTTTCTTGTAGTTTATTCACTTCCTTGTTTCCTTTCCTCGATGAGCTATTTTTCCCCGTTGGAGCCCTTAGGCTTATAGCACCCTGCTCTTCTAACTAGGTTTTAGCTTAGCTAATAATGATGATGTGATGATGATAATAATTATATTAATAAATAATGATGATGGTAATGATAAATAATTATATTAATTAATTAATAATAATAATAATAATAATAATAATAATAATAATAATAATCATAATCATAACAATAACAATAAAAATAATAATAATAATAATATTAACTGATAATAAAAATAATAAAAATAATAATAATAATAATAATAATAATAATAATAATAATAACAAACGATCCCTTTACGAGGGCAAACACCACAACCCCCAACTATACCTAAAGGTTAGTGTAAAGTGATACTATGCATGCCACACTTACTCTCCTTCATATGCAAATGGTGTGATGTCACCAGTGTCATCACATAGGCAACGCTAAATAAGCAGCCCATTTATGTCGAAAGTATCATAAATCAAGAGGCATACCTGAACCTCGCTATTATAACCCATCACTTGGATTTCCACCTACCATATTTGCATATTACAATGCAATATGTTCACTGAGCGGATAATTATTCACATAAATCTCTTTTACACAATTATCTAACACAGGGGATAAAATGTTTGCTACTGTAATCTATTCCCAATACCCTTTTCCATAATGTATTTCTACATGGGCTGGCCACGTGCAGAGGACACAGAGGTACGTGGCCCTGACAGAGGCATAGGTTTTCCTATTAATATTTGAAGAAAAGAGGCGAATAAAATCTGCATATAAAAAGTCCCTCCAGTCAATATCATCATTTTGAACTCGTTTATCCAGACTGAATATCTTTCCAGTAAGAAGGAAATGAATACTTTTATTTTTTCATATTTTATTTTCCCTTGTTTCCTTTCCTCACTGGGCTATTTTCCATGTTGGAGCTCCTGGGCTTATAGCATCTTGCTTTTCCAACTAGGGTTGTAGCTTAGCAAGTAATAATAATAATAATAATAATAATAATAATAATAATAATAATAATAATAATAATAATAATAATAATAATGAGAATTAATTTTTTTTCGAAATACTAGTTAAAAGAGCATGCTTCTGAATTCTAATAAAGAACTGTCTAATCGATCATAAAAAATAAAATACAATCGTTTCAATATTGTATTATACATCATCATGCCTGAATACATACCCAATTTTCAGACCGCTCGAATTTTAGCTTTATTGCTTCATAATTCACAACTTTAAAAAAGATGATTAATTACGCTGATCAATACCGAGGGAGGAGGAGGAGGAGGAGGAGGAGGAGGAGGAACGAAAAATGAAAATGAACACGGCGAGAATAAAGAGAGCAGCTTTGGAAAGAAACTAAATAAGAAGATAAAATGCAGAAGAAAGAAACAGATAAAGAATAATGAAAAACCAAGAAGAAAATAAAAGAAAATAAAATGAAATGGAAGATTTAGAGGCAAAGTTATCAACTAGGAAAGAAATAAAAAAAAATATGAGGACTTGATTAACTCGGGTAGGACACCATTATCGGTAATAAGGATACGTCGAATTGGACAACCGGTTGATTGCATCCCAT
>NC_090732.1:18419949-18429949 GCF_036898095.1 Palaemon carinicauda | reverse complement strand
TAACAGGCCAGGATTAGACAGTAGTAAAATATGAAATCTATAATTAGTAATTCGATAACGCTGAGAGAGAGAGAGAGAGAGAGAGAGAGAGAGAGAGAGAGAGAGAGAGAGAGAGAGAGAGAGAGAGAGAGAGAGAATGTTCAAATCTTCCAAGATCGAGTACTCTGAAAGACACATGGACAGGAATTTTCAATGGAAATTAATTTTCCTGACAACCAAAATAAATCGGAATATTATTATAAATAAGATTATCAAAAATCCCTACAAACAATTCAGTGTTATTGATGCTTATAAGACAAGCAAGCACACCAGCATCTATTACTTTATCTTAATCTTCATATCAGCTTTATACAAAGAAATGTTTGCTTCAACTTTTCTACAATTATGGACAAAAAAATGCCTTACTTTTAAAAATGTTTTAAGTTAAGAAAACGTCTAATTTTGTAAGTGCAAAAAAACGTCTAATTTTGTTTATTCAACACTAAAATTAACCATCGCACAGTACTACTTCCGCTTTGTATACTAATATTTATGCTTATTCAATCCATGATTAAGTGATTGCATAAATATTAACAAGAGTGAAATGATGCTAGTTTTTCAGAAGTCTAAAGTGATGCAGGTTATCTTTAATTTGTTATCCACACATCAAAATTTACTGTAGATAGGTAGATATAGATAGAAATATAAAGATAAATATGTAATATATAATATACTGTATATATTTGTATATAAGTTCATAAGTGTATGTATAATCTTTTTTTCTTTTAATTGGCAGAGAGTAGCTCTTCGACGGCAGTCTGGCCGAGTGGTAAAATGAAAAGACAAAGGCAGAGAGCATATCCAGATCACACGAAGACACGCCTTTGATAAGAAAACATCGCCAGCGGGACTGAGGAAGTTCGATGTTCTTGGTGCAAGAAGCCCTTAAGCGTGGTCCCTGAATAAGAGTGTCTGAAAGGCTGAGGGCTGGGACAATAGGACTAATCTTGACGTACGGCTAGACTAATGAATGTGGAGTCATCTTTGGAGACTAGCGTGTTGCAGCCCTTTCCGGAGGGAGGAATGAGCGAGAAACTGGAAGGAAAGGGAAAACATTCCAAGGGGATAATGGTATGAACAGAAAAGTGTCAAGTGGTGAACATTAAAGAAAGTAATTAAAGGATAGAATAGAAAGGAAATATGAGACGTGTATATGCACATATTAAACTATCACCAAGGTTTAAAAGTCGCTTATGAATGGTAGAGGAAAGGGACGGTGACATTACTCTATCAAGCAGGACAATACCCAGCAGATAGACCTATATGCTCATCAAAACACCCCCCTTCCTTAGCTCACAATGATGGTGAGGTTGCAGACACTAACGGAACTATCGAGTTTGAGTGGGAGTAGAACACCAGTCTAGTGAATAACTGCACGGGACGTTACCACATAGGCCACCACTAACTTGTGACTGCATAATCTGCATGCATATAGCAATATGACTATGTAGTATAAATAATTTATTCAAAGATTTGTGTTTTCCGTGTTTGTATATTGTATTTAATATAAGAAATTTCCTGAAGTTTTTCTTTCACATATAATGGGGGAACAAATAGCATGCATCTTTTAAATGCCACAAAATGCATATAACAACGTTAATGCAATCATCACCTTTAGTAATCAGGTATCTTACACTATCTTAAATAGCACTAGAGACATCAAATAAGGAAAAACATTCAACAATCGTCAAACTGGAAGAATATACTGAGGGTCAAAATGATGGCCTTAATTAAATTCCTTTGCAAATCACGTCATATAAAATAATCTATTTTCACAAAATTGATAACATGCTTGGTCGAGGAAGGTCACGATGAATATTCTTCAAATTACGATCCAAGCAACTGATCAACATTAGGAGCAAGCAAGCGATGATCTGCATGTGATAAATGCATTTATCCTTCATGGAGCTACTGTGCTTTGGCGATTTTGTATTGTGAGAAAATAATGACAAAAATCATTTAGAAACATAGGAAGAACTTAAGACTTGCTAAAAACGAAGTCTAGACAGTGTTTCAATTATGTATTCACTTCTATTTTTCTGTTGGATCCTATATCACAACATTAAGATATCCGAAAAAATAAACTACTAACATGAGAGCTTCCTATTATTGTTCACAAGGGATGTTACAGAAAAAAATCCAGAATTATTAGAAATGAACGCTGTACCCAGATTTTACAAGGCCACAAAGCATCACGTCCTGGAATAGATGATATGCATTCAGGCTAACAAAGTTTAAAAACTATACAAGAATTCATTACGTAAATGGCGACAGTTTTTGACAAACTACCTAGAACGTAATACAAGAATGTATGGCCTGCAGGCTTATGAATTACTTTTAGTTTCATACATGATTATCATGCTTATTACAAATGTTAATTTTACGAGATCATGGTGAGGGGTAGATGGTTTGGGCATGTTCTTCGCACTCACCAAGAGAGATTAGTTCACCAAACTTTCAACTGGGCTCCACAAGGCACTAGAAGAGTTAGAAGACCCATGCCTACATGGCTGAGGACTATGAAGGGTGAATTAGATGATGATGAATGGAGAAGTATTGATTTAAAACCTCAAGATAGAGTCGACTGACGATATCTAACCGAGGCCCCTTGCGTCATTAGGCGTAGGAGATGATGCTAAATTTTACGAAGTCTCTTTTCTAAATTCAATAATTTCTAATAGAAACCAACACGCATCGATCGAGTACCTGGCATATATTTGACAAAGGTTCTCTACTAATGGGGAATACCGAAGACACTACCACACCTAGACAGAAAACAGCTGTATTACGGACATCACAAAACATGACCGTTTTTTGTGACAACTATCAATGCGTGTGTGCCTTTAGTCAAAATCTTCATATGGAGTTGGTTACTTTCCTCTTGGTAAGGGTGACAAAGACACTTTAGCTATGGTAAGCAACTCTTCTAGGAGAAGGTCACTCCAAAATCAAACCATTGTTCTCTAGTCTTGGGTAATGCCATGGCCTCTGTACCGTGGTCTTCCACTATCTCGGGTTAGAGGTCTCTTGCTTGAGGGTACACTGGGGCACACTATGCTATCTAATTCCTCTTCCTATTGTTTTGTTAAAGTTTTTATACCTTATATCGGAAATATTTATTTTAATGTTGTTACTGTTCCCAAATTATTCTATTTTTCCTTGTTTCCCTTCATCACTGGGTTATTTTCCCTGTTAAGGCTACTGGGCTTATGGCATCCTGCTTTTTCAACTAAGGTTGTAACTTAGCAAGTAATAATAATAATAAAAATAAAAATAATAATAATAATAATAATAATAATAATAATAATAATAATAATAATTACGGAATGTCTACATTATATAAAGTAGGCATACTGTTTGAAAATTTAAATTAGGATCTAAAGTCTAATTGCTTTCACAATATAATTTTCTTAATAATTTCTAATAATTTTCCTTCGATATGCCGAAGTACAACATAAAACTTGAATCTGTTCAAGGGCACAATTCATATCTACAGGCACTAAGCTTTTTTTCAATTCCACATCTGACCAATATAATTGTCCATAAATAATCTACATGGAGGATTGTCGAATGCTGTCAATTTCCCTCAAAATTCATTATTTACAATTTTCTACGTTATAGACAATCCACATCCTACAGCTGTTTCAAAGAATATTATTTCAAAGTAATGAGAATAGATATGAAACTTTTCAGTCAACATTTCAATAAAATTTATATTCCCGTTTGCTACAATTGAAATATAAAATAAATGGGAGTCTCCGAACATATGTAATTTTGGGTATGATTAAAATATATAGACATGATGTTAAACTGAAAATATAACATTTCCTAGTGATCAACAATATTCATTATTATTCTTTAAATTATCGGTGTAATTTGGGACAAAAATATCAATGCTATCAAATCTCTAGAAGTTTTTTCATCAAAACTTATGCACGCATCGAACAGTAAAGTTATTTTGTGATTCCATTTGACTTTTTCCCCACTGAAGGAACTATATTCTTGATTAAAATAAAAGTGATGTTTGACAACTAAAAAAAAATGAAAAAAAAAAATGGAACACGTGTTGAGTTTCCTAACTTCCAAGTAACAAATATAAATGGAAAACCTTCATAAACATCACAAACTGGTGGTTAAGTAAGGGCATTTATAAGGTTTAAGGGGAATAAAAGATTTCAAAATAAGGAAAATCATACTGAAATTGTTTCTTTCTTATGATAACCTTAGCCCTTCTAAGATAAAAATCCCCCAAAATAAGCCTCCGCCAATGAAGGAGGCTATGTTTTAGACCTGTTTGTTTGTTTGTTTGTAAACAACTTCCTGGCCACAATTTTACTCATAGAGTAGTCAAACTTTCAGGGATGAATTGTTATGTTGAGACGTGGGCGTGATTCAATTTTGAAAGTCTAAGGTCAAAGGTCGAGGTCAAGCAAAAGGTAGACCGAATTAACACCAAGTTCGCACATGGCTGTCGCGCAGACTTCAAATACGCTTAGGATCTAAATTGATTCTGGAAAAGGCAAGCTGGTTTCGAGAAATAAGCTTCCGTGGCGGAGGTCTGCGCACTCAGAATGCTTTTCTAGTTGACATATCTTGGGCTTATATTTTTCATCTTCGTCATTATGCTTAGGAACTTATTCATATGTAATTCCTACACGAGAATAAGAACGCTCCTGGTTTTACATAGAATACTGAATACATGTGATTTTCTTTCTATTAATTTAGTTAGGACTTAGTCAAATTTACATTGTATTATATTTACTGAATTCTGGTATTGACGTCACTGCAACGAGGTCTTAACGTTCAATACTTTGAAATGAAATATTTCTTGCATTATTAGACGAGACGCTCCCTAACTCAGCATCCATTAATTTAAAAAATGGAGATTAATTAATTTGTTCATAGATAAAATATAGGACACTTGTTTCTCGACGAGGTTAAATATTCTAAGAGTTTAAGAGAAGATTTTTTTTTTTTTTTTTTTTTTTTTTGTAAAGGACGCTTTCCTTCCTTAAAAATAAAGAAGATTGAAAAGGAAAAACTTTCTAAAGATCCTATTTAAGGAAACGATTTATATAGAATACAATTAAAACATAGGTAAGGTTCAATGAAAATTCAGACAACAAACGAGGATTATGGAAGAACCTCTCGAGATTGTTAATGCATATGCGTATACGTACTTAATACAAACAGTAAGCGTTTCTACAGGACTTGATATCGAAATTAAAAGAATTATAAGCGTAGGATGGAGAGCTTTTGGTAAATAAAATTGTATCATGAAAACTAAAATGCCACTTTCTCTAAAAAGAACATTACCGGTATTAGCTTATGCATCAGAAACTTATGACTTACTAAAGCCTTAAAAAATAAGCTAGTTACAACTCAAAGAGCTATAGAATGAATAATGATGGAAATAACAATAAAAGAAAAAAAAAGACATGGATACGAGAGCAAACTTAAGTAGAAAATATTCTAACAGAATATAAGAAAAAGTAATGGATATATAATGAGAATAATATAATAGATGGACATTGAGAATAAGAAAATTAGTCCCTATGGATAATGAAAGACGCAGGGGAAGGAATAGAAGACGATGGAATGACGAGCTAAGAAAATTTGCGGGTACAGACTGGCATAGAAAGACCATAAACAGACGCAAGTGGAAAGATATGTCTGAGCCCCTTGTCCTCCGGAGGACTAGCAATGGCAGATGACACACATATATATATATATATATATATATATATATATATATATATATATACATATATATATATATATATATATATATATATATATATATATAAACGCTTCGAAAACCATCCTTATGAAATTTCAAGAGCATTCAAAGATAAGAGCAAACACTGAAAAATCTTTTAACCTCATAACCGTCCAGATAAATCCTGCTGTCCCGCTAACTCTTTAGAACCGCGATGAGATTCTCCATCCTAAATCTTTTATGGACGATCTCACTTCCTCCAGAAAATTTCCCGCCAAAAGTCAACTTCTGGCCGTCGCAACAACTAATTTCCCGCGTAATCAGTACCAAGATGGCGGATGGAGCTTCCTCATCTCGCCGTTAGATGGCATTGCTGCTCTTTTTTATTTCCCTTCATCAGAAAAGTAATTTCCCCTTCACTCTCGCGCATTTCTCATCCTCGCAGCCTTTTTAGCTGTTGATTATGAATTATGGAATCCAGGAGGGCGCTTCTTCCAGGCTGTGTTCCAGAGTGCCGTGGCTTTCGCCAACAGTTTTTAAAGATGGGGGACCAGCTGCTAAATGGAGAGAGGGGATATGCTATGATGAAGGTGTTGAAGTGGGAGAGGGGATACCATAATAAATGTTACAAGGTCGAGAAACCACAAAAAGAACAAAACGTTTAAGTATATTAAAAAGTCAGCAAATATTTCCTTCCTTTTTTTATATTTTTTTTTATTTCTTTTCGAGTAGATAACTCTGATCTCGAAGGAACAACTCCAAAATATATTCATGCTTCTAAATAGATCATTTGCATTAATTTACACAAATTTACTATGCCCTCCAGATCTCGGTACGAGCATAGAGGAATTTATTCTTTACACAAATGCAGCTTTTGTTCAAAATCTTACATCCGGATAAAATAACATATAGGAAGACTCATTTTAAACTTAAAATCTCATCAAGAAACAAAATATACATTAATAATCTTAACCTTTAAATAAAAAGATTAATTAATTTCCAATAGCAGTTCAATTAAGTTACTTGTGAAAGCACTATCCCCGTGATGACCAATGACTGTCATTTATGACCTATAGCGCTAACGATGTGGTAACGTCCCTGACTGGTGAACACCAGACTGGGGTTCGAATCCCGCTCAAACTCGTTAGTTCCTTAGGTCGTTGCAACCTCACTATCTTGTGAGCTAAGAATAAGAGGTTGTGGGAGCCTATAGGTCCATCTGTTGAGTCATCAGCAGGCATTGTCTGGCCCTCCTTGGTCCTAGCTTGGGTGGAGGGGGGGTATGGGCGCAATTCATATGTATATATGGTCAGTCTCTATGGCATTGTCCTGCTCGATAGGCCAATGTCACTGTCCCTTGCCCCTGTCATTCATGAGCGGCTTTTAAACCTTTAAACCACATTTTCTACTGAATATTATTCAATGTGCCATATCTATCCTTACCCTCTTCTACTTGGAGATTGGTTTGCCAACATGAAAATTTTTCTTGCAAAAAAGGGTTTTCTACTCTCCTGCCCTAGTCTTTAAAAATCCGATTTTAATTCACCACCAGCAAACAGGATAGTAAAAAACAATGGTAACGTGTTCGGCTAGCATTCGCATGGCAGTAGATCGATACTAGCCAAGGAACCTGAGTTTAAGCTGTTTACTGGGGAGGCCACGGTTGTGGTTGTGCACCACAGTGGGAGGTTGGGCTTGCCCTGCTGACGTTCTAGTGAGCATCTATTCTGTTGAAACGACCTAAAACCAGATACCTTTGACCTTAACCTTTATGGGAGCGTTATATAAAACAACGGAAAACGAAAACAAAGAGGATTCCAGTTTGAAGATAGAATGAGAAGTAACTAGAGCGCAGACCTCTGCCGCAGCAGCTTATCTCTCGACCTTTTGTTCGACCTTGACCTTGACCTTCAACCTTAACATGTATTAATTGGCGTGGATTTTCACATACTCAAATATGAAACAAGTTTGAAGTCTCTCTGACAAATATGTCCAAACTTATGACTGATTACGTGAATTGGACATTTTGCTTGATCGTGACCTTGATCTTCCAAATTTTAATAATTTCCAACTTTTTACATAAAAGTTAATCCTACGATTCAAATTTTGGTCAGGAAGAAGTTCAAGAACAAACAAACAAACAAAAACGCACGCACGCACAAAATCACACAAACAGGGGGTAAAACAACGCCCTTCCAACTTCCTTGGCGGAGGAAACTATAGTCAGTGACTAACATCTTGGAAAACAGCTAATCATGACAAGAAATAATGACATAAGGTAGTGGAATGGATACTGAAGTACGCACTCTTATGGTAAAATACCTGGAATCTAAGGCAGCTGGATCGCAAGGAAAGAAACCTTTTATGGGAGTTCATATGAAGTAAGCCTTATTAGCTCGGAAGAAAATCTGTTTATAAATCTCCGTAATTCGAATGACTTTGAAAGGCTTCCCCTGAGGTATGCTTGAATGAGAAAGACATTGTTTTTGTATCTTCTTCATTATGAGGCGTATTGTAGCAGTGGTCGTATTATTGAACTATATCTACTAACTTATATTTTTATATTTCAAGTTCCTTTTTACCAAGAATTTAAATTATGATCTTTCAATCTATGAAATTAAGCAACACTGTTTCTAATCAATACCTGGAGGGGTGATCACTGGGGAAAAAAATGTCATCGAGCCAGTTTCTGCGGACAAGGGCAGTGTGTGTGTGTGTGTGTGTGTGTGTGTAACAACACGAATTTACTTTATTCAAGTGTATGTGTGTTTACCAGTTTGTGTGTGTTTACCAGTATGTGTGTGTGTGTGTGTGTAATACCACGAATTAACTTAATTCCTGCGTGTGTGTGTGTGTGTGTGTAACAACGCAAAGCAACTCAATTCCAACAACCTGCTGGAAACACAAAACTGGCGTGACCCCACAGCACTCATTTGGCGAAGATTTAAGTTTATTTCAATAAGGCACAATTTCAATACCAATCGACTATTCGTTATCATGAACTACGATGATTTATTAGTGACTTATAAGGGTCATATTTTAAACCTTCTCCGAGACTTCTATTTGCACTATTGGACACAACTACCCTATTTATGACCAGACGAACCCCCAAAGTCTCAACTGCTTAGCTTACAACAAGTCATGCACAAGCAGCTGACAATCCTCACAATTTATACCTGTGTTTTATGGTACCTGTAGGGTCATTAAATGTCGAAATTTAAGGGAGGGCCTCAGTCACTGCATTAGGAAAGGGGTAAACCAAAAGCTTATGGCTGTTGACACGCTCCGTAATGATAAACGGCCGCTGGTTAATGAATACGAACAGGTATTTATGAGGGCATTATTGTGTTCCACTGGGCGATCATGGCGTGTGGCTGCGTTTGTTTAATTTTCTTTTTGCGTGTTGATAGTTTGATAATTATAGTGTCAAAGGTTTATACATTTCGCAGAGCCAAGTTACTCTTGGTGACCCTTGGCCAATTCTCTCTCTCTCTCTCTCTCTCTCTCTCTCTCTCTCTCTCTCTCTCTCTCTCTCTCTCTCAGCAACCAGTAGATCAAACAGTACTCAAATCATACATTGACAACTTGATTTCCTTTATTGAATGTTTTCGTAACTTCTGATTTAGGTTAGAAGTATCCAAACACTAAAACACAACATACTGTGCGTTGTATGTTCAGCATAATCTTTGAGTATATTATTTCTTAAAATGGGCAAATTTCTTTGAAGTCATCATCAATATATTATAGTTTGAGCTACATAACCTAACAAAGCAAAACACGAGTTAAAAACTAATTTAGACAGCTAAACATATCATAAACCTCATTTACTTTATTATTCAAAACATTTTCTTGTAAACTCCTTGAATGAGCTATTATCACATAACATCCTCGATGCTCATTGCAAAATGCAAGGGGGAGAGAGAGAGAGAGAGAGAGAGAGAGAGAGAGAACACGCACAGTCGTACAGTGACGGAGACCGATTTACATAAAAGATGTATATGTTGGACGTCTTTGGCCCTGTTCACCTAAGTCAAGATCAGCCCTAGGGTGATTAGGCTAAGCTATAAAAGACAAAAAAATATCTAGAGGCACCTTATATCATATCAAAATAAATGCTAGAACATACCCGTTTAGTGAGAGAAACAAGCAGGAATCCCATGGAAGACCATAAAACATTCGAGGAATAAAGCAAATTGATGAAGACGACAATTTGGAATAACTCAAGAGCTACACAAACAGTGG
>NC_090732.1:18409949-18412449 GCF_036898095.1 Palaemon carinicauda | reverse complement strand
GCATTGCATCCCAACCAAATTTTCTGTTCCTACCAAGATGACCGTTGGTCTAACTTGCATCCTACCCAAATTTTCTGTTCCTACCTAGATGACAATTGGTCTAGCTTGCCTCCCACCCTAATTTTCTATTCCTATCAAGATGACAGTTGGTCTAGCTTGCATCCCACCCAAATTCTCTGTTCCTACCAAGATGACAGTTAGTCTAGCTTTCATCCTACCCAGATTTTCTGTTCTTACCTAGATGACAGTTGGTGTAGCTTGCATCATAACCAAACTTTCTGCTCCTATCAAGATGACACTTGGTCTAGCTTGCACCCCACACAAAGTTTCTGTTACTTACCAAAAGGACAATTGGTCTAGCTTTCATCCTAACCAGATTTTCTGTTCCCACCAAGATGACAGTTGTCTAGCTTGCATCCTACCCAAATTTTCTGTTCCTACCTAGATGACAGTTGATCTAGCTTGCATCCCACCCAAATTTTCTGTTCCTACCTAGATGACAATTGGTCTAGCTTGCATCCCACCCAAATTTTCTGTTCCTACCTAGATGACAATTGATCTAGCTTGCATCCCACCCAAATTTTCTATTCCTACCAAGATGGCAGTTGGTCTAGCTTGCATCCTACCCAAATTTTCTGTTCCTGCCAAGATGACAGTTGGTCTAGCTTGCATCCTACCCAAATTTTCTGTTCCTACCAAGATGACAGTTGGTCTAGCTTGCATCCTACCCAAATTTTCTGTTCCTACCAAGATGACAGTTGGTCTAGCTTGCATCATAACCAAACTTTCTGCTCCTATCAAGATGACACTTGGTCTAGCTTGCACCCCACACAAAGTTTCTGTTACTTACCAAAAGGACAGTTGGTCTAGCTTTCATCCTAACCAGATTTTCTGTTCCCACCAAGATGACAGTTGTCTAGCTTGCATCCTACCCAAATTTTCTGTTCCTACCTAGAAGACAGTTGATCTAGCTTGCATCCTACCCAGATTTTCTGTTCCTACCAAGATGACAGTTGGTCTAGCTTGCATCCTACCCAAATTTTCTGTTCCTACCAAGATGACAGTTGGTCTAGCTTGCATCCTACCCAAATTTTCTGTTCCTACCAAGATGACAGTTGGTCTAGCTTGCATCCTACCCAAATTTTCTGTTCCTGCCAAGATGACAGTTGGTCTAGCTTGCATCCTACCCAAATTTTCTGTTCCTACGAAGATGACAGTTGGTCTAGCTTGCATCCTACCCAAATTTTCTGTTCCTACCAAGATGACAGTTGGTCTAGCTTGCATCCTACCCAAATTTTCTGTTCCTGCCAAGATGACAGTTGGTCTAGCTTGCATCCTACCCAAATTTTCTGTTCCTGCCAA
The DNA here is from genome assembly GCF_036898095.1 of Palaemon carinicauda. NCBI lineage: Eukaryota > Metazoa > Arthropoda > Malacostraca > Decapoda > Palaemonidae > Palaemon > Palaemon carinicauda. The sequence goes on along the minus strand of NC_090732.1, from coordinate 18,411,087 downwards.
GATGACAGTTGGTCTAGCTTGCATCCTACCCAAATCTTCTGTTCCTGCCAAGATGACAGTTGGTCTAGCTTGCATCCTACCCAAATTTTCTGTTCCTACCAAGATGACAGTTGGTCTAGCTTGCATCCTACCCAAATTTTCTGTTCCTGCCAAGATGACAGTTGGTCTAGCTTGCATCCTACCCAAATTTTCTGTTCCTACCAAGATGACAGTTGGTCTAGCTTGCATCCTACCCAAATTTTCTGTTCCTACCAAGATGACGGTTGGTCTAGCTTGCATCTCCCCCAAATGTTGAAGTAAATTCATTAACGAACAAGGACAAACCAAAACTTAGTGGCGTGTACCTTGGTCTAGGACCAGTTTCTACTGTCAGTTAGCCAGTCAATCAGTAAACGACAACCAACTTCCAAAGTCCTATATCCCACAACGCCACAATTCTTTGAAAATTAACCATTGTGTTACCCATCCATTCATGACTCGGGGGTCTGTGCGTCACTATACGCTCCGTTATGTACAGTTCTATAAGGAAGACTTGTTTCAACTTTGAGTAACCCAGCAGTAGTTACTTACATAGAATATCAGTAACTTGCAAAATATACAATTCACGGATAACAGGTTTTGTATAATAAAGGGGAGGCAACTTATTACAGTGGTTGTTACATCGCGGTAGTAATAGTTTATGTTATGGTATGTTTTGCATAAATAACAATAATCACTAGGTTACAGATTGGGATTCAATAACAACACGTATTTATCTTTTAACATTACAGCTATCAATGATTGATAAAAAAAAAAAATATAAAGTTAAGATAGTGTTAAGACCCCACAAGTTCATGTACCCACTTACTGCTGCCCCCCCCCCCCCACCCCAACCCCCAAGAATTTCATGTAGGAAAAGACCAGTCAAGTTAAACGCAATATTATTGAAATCTAAACATAAAATGTGCCTGAGGTTCCGTTTCAAATACATCTGGTAACCTTAAATAAAGAAGATAAAGAAGAATCACTAAAACTTAGAGTGAGAGAGAGAGAGAGAGAGAGAGAGAGAGAGAGAGAGAGAGAGAGAGAGATGACAGCACGTCTGACATGAAACAGAAATAAAACCGAGAAGAACATTTAAAATTCCATTTATTGTTTA
>NC_090732.1:18402449-18404949 GCF_036898095.1 Palaemon carinicauda | reverse complement strand
GGATACCATCCATTGTATTTGTCAATTATCAACATTTTTTTTTCTATGTACAGATTTCCCTTTATTTCAAACTTTTAATTTCTGTGTTCCATAACAAAAACTATGATGCAAAAAACCAATTCCTTACTTAACCCTACATTATTCTCTCTCTCTCTCTCTCTCTCTCTCTCTCTCTCTCTCTCTCTCTCTCTCTCTCTCTCTCTCTCTCTCTCTCTCTGTGTGTGTGTGAGTGTGTGTGACAATTTACATGCCCTAAAATTTTAGGCAAAGTCCTGTCCGTAAAGGGAGATGTTAGGCAACATTGATACCTACCCACTTAAATGACAACATTCTAAACGTAATTCATATAAAATCAAGGTGTCATTCATGGTTTAACAATATAAAATACCATAAAGTTAAAACCAATTATGTATCATAAATCAAATTCAGAATTACAATACAAGATTATACAAAAGTCCACTGAATAAAACAAAGTACTTAAAAAAAAAAAAAAAAAAAAAAAAAAAGGAAAAAATATTACCTGACTAAATCAAGATCCGAATACATAGGTTAATATTAGCACATCAACGAAATTAAGTAATAATAATAATAATAAAAAAAAAAATTACTGAATTGAAGAGAATAACTCGAAAAATAACTAGAATTACACTGATGTTCAAGTCGAGGCGGTGTGCCAGCCACAGACAGACTATGACGTCGTCTTCAAGGGTATCAAATTACGCGGCATAAACTACCTTAAGTCCAAGACAGAGAAATTAAATAAGCTTTCATATCAAAGAGATAATAAAAACACATTTTTCATTCTTCCTCAGAGAATAATTCAGTATATCTTTTATTCATGTAAGCTTAGTATTACGAATAATGTATATAATGCATATAATATCTATATATATATATATATATATATATATATATATATATATAAACAATGTATGGAATATATATGTATATATATGTATATATATATATATATATATATATCTATATATATATATATATATATATATATGTATAATGTATGGAATATATTTATGTATGTATATATATATATATATATATATATATATATATATATATATATGTATATATATAAGAGAGAGAGAGAGAGAGAGAGGAGAGAGAGAGAGAGAGAGAGAGAGAGAGAGAGAGAGAGAGAGACAGAGAGAGAGAGACAAAAACAATCCAAATTTCACAAGTAACCACTGGTCACTAACTGCAGAATGAACTTAGATAACAAATAAATCGACTAAGGGTAAAAAACCGATTGACTCAAGTGTCATGTGTCATAGTAAGATATGTAGGGGTTTAAAATCTCTATTCTTCCGGCGATTAACAATAATAAAAACGAATTTTAGTACATCAAATATAAAATCAGACCATAGACGTAATACTGAAGTAGTTATGCAGTATGGGTAGATGACAAAACAAAAAAATATATTTGAAGAAAAAAGTGATCAAATTATGAAATTAATCTTCTTTTCAATGTTCAAATAAAAATAGTTATGGATTAACGATGAAGAATTGTACTATGGGCAAGTAATGTATGTATACACACACACACACATACATATATATATATATATATATATATATATATATATATATATATATATATATATATATATATATATATATACTTTCTGGTCACGCTCATCAGCATTGCCAGACGTATAATCACTGGCTCTCCCCGTCCCTAGGGAAGTGGGGAGAAGATGTAGTCATACTCTGGTGAGAGGGGGTACCACGAGAGGTACACTGGGAAACCACAACTGACGTATCGTAGTTAGGATAGGGGGAGGGGGGAAGTGGTTGGGAAGGGGTGGGAGTGGTTTGATTCTAGGCACGTGTGAGAGCATATTTGAATATTTAGCCATCATTTTTACGGGTCGCGTACACTAGTGTGTATATATAAATATATATATATATTTATATATACATATATATATATATATATATATATATATATATATATTTATATATACATATATATATATATATTTATTTATATATACATAAATATATATATATATATATATATATATATATATATATATACATATATATATTTTTATATATATATTATATATATACATATATATATATATATATATATATATATATTATATATATACAAATACAGTATATATATTATATATAGGCTACACACACACACACACATATATATATATATATATATATATATATATATATATATATATATGATTAATGAGGTGGAATCATGTAAATATTTAGAAACTATTATTTCCAATACAGGATCTTTAGAATTTGAGTTTAATGAAAGAATGGAAAAAAAAAATCTTGGAATGACTATCTTGGAATGACTAATTTAAGGAAGATTAAAAATCAAATCACCTGAAATTACATATAAAATCAGGCTATATATCAGTTTATTGAGATCGGTGTTACTGTTTAAGACATTAGTCTTAGTATGACAAGCAAACAATATCCAACAGATTTTGTAGATTTGAGAACAAAGCCC
>NC_090732.1:18394949-18399949 GCF_036898095.1 Palaemon carinicauda | reverse complement strand
CCATTAAAGTCTGATATTCTGTAGTTTACTTTAATTGAAGTCTGATATTTTGTAGTTTACTTTCATTGAAGTCCATTATTTTGTAGTTTACTTTCATTGAAGTCTGATATTTTGTAGTTTACTTCCATTAAAGTCTGATATTCTGTAGTTTACTTTAATTGAAGTCTGATATTTTGTAGTTTACTTTCATTGAAGTCTGATATTTTGTAGTTTACTTTCATTGAAGTCTGATATTTTGTAGTTTACTTTCATTAAAGTCTGATATTCTATAGCTTACTTTAATTGAAGTCTTATATTCTGTAGTGTACTTCTATTGATTTTAGATGCAATGGGTTATTTTCATCTTTATCAACACAAGAGCTAACGAGATAACTCCCACGCCTTATCAGATTTAAACATTTAAATCCACTTTTCATAGTTCTTAATGGAGGTAAATGCCATTTGCTAACAAGACGTAATTCGAAATTCTATATTTGAACTAAAAAGTCAGTGACTGATATAAGTGAGATTAACAATATAAGCAAAAACCGTCAATAAAATAACTACAAATCGATTTAACGAGAGAGAGAGAGAGAGAGAGAGAGAGAGAGAGAGAGAGAGAGAGAGAGAGAGAGAGAGAGAGAGAGAGATACACTATATGAATGGAAGGAATTTAAGCCGTTACCTGTTCGGAATCTTTACCTGAGGGATTTCATTAAGACAGTTATCCCCACAGGATTTTGTCCCACACTGATTTACGTAAGATCGAAATACCTTCCGTAGCACCCTCTCCCGATATCCCAAAGGACACAAATCCCTCTACTTCCCCAAACATCCCCCCACCTCCCCAACCACCCCCCCCCCCCCAAAAAAAAAAAAAAATCCCGTCACCTCCCACTCTGTCTAGCGACGTGCATTTTTCGATAGCAGATGTTTAAACAGGATAACCAAATGGAAACAAGGGAATATGGAAGACCTTTAATGAAAATTATATTACTATTAGCTAAACTACAACCATAACTGGAAAAAGCAGGATGCTGAAAACACAAGGACCCCAAGGAAAATAGTCCAGTGAGGAAAGGAAAGATCGAATAGTATGTCTGAGTGTACCATCAAGCAAGAGAACTACCCCCAGGAGTGGAAGACTGTGGTACTGAGGCTGTGGCACTACTCAAGACTAGAGAGCAACGATCTGTATTTTAGTGTCCTTCTAGAAGAGCTGCTTACCACAGCTAGTCTCTCTTCTACCCATACTATGTGTAAAGTAGCCACTGAACTATTACAGCGCTGTAGTTAACACCATGCGTAAATTAGAACTTTTTGGTTATCTTAGTGTTGTCAGGTGTATCAGGAAAGGGGAAAAGGTGTAAATAATGAGCCAGACTATTCGGTGTATGTGCAAGTATAGGGAAAATGAGCCGTAACCAGAGGGAGTACTGTCCGTCCAGTCAAAGGACCCAAACTCTTTAGCGGTAGTATTTGAAAAAAAAAAATGGACTATTCACTCAACACAACTGCATAGTTTACCATTTTTATCACCCATAACCTACTTAAGGAATTCTGGCATTTCAACTGCCAAAACCATACCATATCCTTTTTTACGGAGGTCAAAATCAATAATAAACAAAATGCTGATGTAAATTTATGACATCTTCCAACAAACAAATGTTTAAAAATGGAAGACATCCTCAGTCTTTTTCCGCATCATTATTGCACTAACTGACAAGATGCTCGTCTGGGAAAAATAACATCACTCTTGAATATTAATTTTCATAATTAGAAGGCTTGCTAATTAATTGCTTTCAGAAACTGTACCGTCTCCCACCCCAAACACACAACTACCTTTCTCAACCCCTCCCTCAAGGCAGGCAAAACAGGAAATTAATTAGCCAGGTATGTTTGCTGATAATATTCAGTAATGCAACCTACTTTCTTCAGAGAGAGAGAGAGAGAGAGAGAGAGAGAGAGAGAGAGAGAGAGAGAGAGAGAGAGAGAGAGAGAGAGAGAGAATATTAATTTTGTACGTTAAAACACGGAAATTGTCATTATGTAATGAACATTTAAGAGAGAAATCAACTTGGGGGCCTACAGACAATGGGATGAGGGCTAATAAAACTGAATTGGTACTTCGAAAATAATCACTACCAACAGTGCTATAACCCCACAAAGAACAATGTTTGGGATTAATGAAGCTCACTGAACAAAACTAGATAAATTATGATACTCGACCTCAACATAAAGACACTGCGATCCTATGTTAATTAATCATTACTAGAGAAATAAAATCGTGATTACAGGCATTTGCCTCAAAAGTTTAAATGCCACTCATGAATGGCAGAGGCAAGGGACAGTGACATTGGCCAATCAAGCAAGACAATGCACTAGAGACTGACCATGATACATATGATCAACGCCCAAGCTATGACTAAGGAGGGCCAGGCAATGGCTGCTGATGATACAGGTAGACCTATGCCATAGGTCCTATGGCTTTCCCCCTTAAGCGGTATATGAAACAAGATACTGATGTGGATACTGTAGGCTTTTAAGTTGCTTTTTTACCAGAACAGTGAAGACATTACAAGACTAAAATTGTTCATGAAGTTAGGTGAGGAATTTTACTTCCAGCTAAATAGCACCAATGGAACCAGTTTTGAGCAGCAAAGTTTTTTATCCAATCACCAAAAGACTGACTTCCTGATATGCTGCTTTTAGTTAATAAAACCCGTGTTAGCAACCAGGACTTCTTTCTCCTATTTAACTTTTTTTGAAAGGTCATGTTCGTCTCTCTCTCTCTCTCTCTCTCTCTCTCTCTCTCTCTCTCTCTCTCTCTGGCAATGCTCTTCTGGCAATGCTCTTCTTTCCGGCAGTGCTGAGATTTAACAAATACTATGATTGACTGATTAAATCAACATTAATTTGCCCAATAGTTCATGGTAAGGTGTGATATGAGGTTTACATTACATTAAATATTCACACGGCAAAGTAAATAGAATTTTAATTCCGTTAAGACTAAAATAACACAACGATTCATTAACATTAGAACTAATAACAATAGATTAATGTTCTTGCATAACATAAATACGTTCCGCAAAATCGAGTTAAAACAGCAAAAAATCCCTGGAATAATCAACAGCGTTTATTATTGATGGGAGGAAAAACGGGCCCAGACGCATTACTGGTTCACCCAAGACCCTTGTATAATTTCACAATCATTTATTTGTAAGCATAATGATGATATATAGCATCAGCCTCCTTAGTTTCCCTTTGGTTCCCAGAAGCCCAGTTGTCTACTGATGCTTCCTTGAACTCTTAATAAGCTACCATTGTAACTGTTCCCGATTTTTTTTTTTAATGAAGGTATGTGGTATGTTTACTAGAACCCAAGCACAGACAGCTATGCTCGACATAATGTATATGACGACAAATAACTTTTTTTCTGATTTGTGATAGTATTTTTTTTCTTGCCACATTCCAAAAAGGTATATGTTTTCACCTACTATGAGTGTTTGCAACAGCTAAGCAAATGAAAAAAAGCTTTTCATACAGGATAAAAATGCATGCTGCACTAAGCAGCTCCATACCAACCATTGTAAATAATAAATTCTTCAACAAGCTCCATTTCTGATTTTCACACCTCCACCTCTAATATCCACGGACTGTTTTCTAACGCAAATTCTTCATATTACATGAACAAAATAAGATCCCATTCTCGAGTCACCTGACAAGTCACGTCAGTAATATTTACCTTCGACCCTCTATAAAACAATGACTCGCTGAGTTTCAAATGAGCTGATATTTAGGATAGTCTGTACTTTTGGTGTTCTTTATATCCCGCTCTCAGAGCACTGTGTTGTTGAGGTAATCAACTTTTAGGGTAAATCCCTTCCTATAGAATTACAACACCAACTCGATATCTTCCAATTTAAAGATGAAAAAAGAAAAATCATACATATTACATACTGCATGGTTCCTTAGAGGAATAATTCGGAATAGACACCTGTATATCTTCAGTATTGAGGACTTTTTTTTTTTTTTTTTAGAACCCAGCAGTTAATTTTCCCGGATCCATCCCCATTGGCTTTCTCATCTAAACTAAATGAAACCGATGATACTGAAGATGGATTACGATAGACTCAAAACACATTTTCAGTTGGTATAGATTCATTGGGAAATTCTAACGCTCTTCGTCATCTTCATTACAACATTCCTGCCTAAGTTCATAACGTTATTACTCCCTCAGAAAAGGTTACTTACATGTGAAATGTCTACAATGCTTTGTCATTTCTCTCTCTCACTAGCTAATTCTTATTTCATGCTAGGGGAAACATACATATTCACCTCAACTCTAAGTTGATGGCTATAATCTCTTAATAAACTTTTTCTACTTTTTCTCCAGTTAACACTTTAAAAATTTTTACTCAATCTCTTACTAAACTTTTTCTACTTTTTCTCCAGTTAACGCTTTAAAAATTTTTACTCAAATTTCACTCTTTTAAGGGCCCCCCCTCCTTTTAGACAATCAGTATTCATTCTATAAGGTAATGTTTAGTAGCAATTATACTGTATTTTTCGTAACTGACCTTAGTTCCCATTTTTAAGATTTCTGAAAATGTTGTAATGATCTTAATGGCTTTCTTAAACAAATGCTCTACCACACTTCTCACCTAAGTAAACCTGTTCCTTGTGGATTTAATCATCTATATAAACTTGTGACCCGTTATTTCAATAACTATTTTTAAATGGTTGTTCGCAATTAAAACTACTGCTCGCTTCCTCTTTTCTAATGCCGTTTTCCGAAGTTAAGGTCATTCACATAATATTTCTTTACAGCAATCTTTTCCAGTCTCGTCTAAACTTTTTAATTGATTGCTAATGATCTATTCACCCATTTCTTTCTCCTGCAATTCCCAGTCCTATTCTGATAATCTCACTAGACCTTAAATCCCTTTTTCATCACCAATAAACTTTCTTCTTCCCCCCTTTAATTCAACCATAGTTTGGTGTGGATGTATGTCAAGAGT
>NC_090732.1:18349949-18389949 GCF_036898095.1 Palaemon carinicauda | reverse complement strand
GTGGAAGACTCGGATTTCTCTCTCTCTCTCTCTCTCTCTCTCTCTCTCTCTCTCTCTCTCTCTCTCTCTCTCTCTCTCTCTCTCTCTCCACGTTGCTTGCACTTTGGTTGGTGTTATTTACGGTGTTTCTCGGTAAATAATTGCATAAGTTATCTACGTGTAAAATTATAAGAGTACTTTAGCCTTTTCCTAGCGGTCAATTAAATACATAATTCGCGTAAACCAAAGTCTTTTAGTAGTGAATTTGATACGATGCTGACATTTCAATGGAATTTGCGCCAGCCAAGTGATTATCTTCATCATATTAGTCATCACCGTCATGATGATGATGATGTCTCGAATTACTTCAATGCATTTTAATAAGGCTAAGACTGAGTCACCATGCTAAGGTTTCAAATTACGTTCATGCTACATAACAATCATTGCATTACAGGTTTAAAAGGTTTAAAGGTCACTCATGACTGGCAGAGACAAGGGACAGCGACAATGTCCTAAAGTTTGACCACCCAAACTAGGACCAGGGAAGACATGGCAATGGCTGATGATGACTCAGAAAGTAGACCTAAATTTCATTCATGCCACATAGGCCCTAACTATCGTTGAATAATGGGTTAAAAGTTTAAAGGCCACTCGTGAGTGGCAGAGGCAAGGGACAGCGACAATGGACCAGGGAAGGCAAGGCAATGTTGCAGACACTACAAGAAACTATCAAGCTTGAGCGGAATCCAGTCTGGAAAACCACCTGACAAGGACTTTCTAAAGGGCTCTAAGAATTTAGCCATTATGGCCTAGTGCAGGGACCGGAGAGGCCATTCTAAGCCACCAACAATTTTAGCTCAGAGAGAGAGAGAGAGAGAGAGAGAGAGAGAGAGAGACTTGGTAACGTTAGGATTTAAAAACAAATTATTATTCAGATGTCTTTTTTTTCATTTACCTGATCGATGGTCGTTAACCTATGAGCAATCAGATTACAAATATACAATTTACTTTCACTTCCTTCCATTTAAAGTCGAGAGAATTTTGGAATGAGAGAATAAAGCATTTCAAAGTCAGTCCCACTTGATGGCTTTTATAAATGGAGGGTGTAATATACGGGTTTCTAGTCAGCGCACCTGTAAAGGATTCTGTAATCATGCACGAGTGCCTTTATAAACAAAACCAACCCCGATCCAGTGTCGACCATTCTTACCCCATCTACCCGCGTCAATCTCTTCGAAATCATCCAATGTCTGTATTTTAACCCATGAATAAGTTCGTAACCCCATTGAGCACATACAACCCCATTTATATCCCCATTTCAACTCCCCCCTCCCTCTTATACCAAATCTGCCACCATCCCCGCCTACGCCCACCCGCGGCCGCCCCTGAAGAGCTTACGGGCGTCTGACTGCGCTAGGAGGACGCCAACCAGTTCCAAGGCAAATTGGCGTCCTAGGGGGTAGTGAGCCGCCGTCCAGAAACCATCCTACCGTGACCTTACTCGGCTCGAAGGAAGGAATGACCCCCGGAGATTTTCCTTTGGTTCATCTTCTCTTCTCTTGTATATATATTTTTTTTTTCTATTTTACTGTGTATTCTGCAGTAAGTCTGAATTTGTTTCCCTACATCTCTGGACGTAATTGTCTGAATCTATTTCAATATCAATATGGCTATTATTAACTTCATATAGATGGCAGTGTTGTCAACAGTTCGCTTGTTTACTCTCTATTTGTTGCAGCTTACTTCATCTGGAACTTTAACGTCCGTTCACAACTCTACCTTTAGCAATATAATTCATCTTTTTCCGGTACTTTGTATCGCGTTATTCATTTTCTTGACTGACTATTTATAGCGCAAGACTCACTACAACCGCCTCTCATTCAGAAATCACGAATCGTTGAAATATTTGCGGCGTAGGTGTGAGAGATTAATGGGAAAAAGCACGTTAAAAGAAGAAGAAGAAGAAAGAAGAAGAAGAAGAAGTGAGAAAGCATTAGGTAGCATATTTGAAGGTCCAGGTCAACTAGTTTTAATTGAAACCCTTTCAATAATACTAGTCTTGAAGCGGGGGTTTCAGTTGAAACTTTGAAAGGCAATTCTCTACACTGCAAACAAGTCAGCAACCAAGAGGGTTGCGTGCTACTACTTCCATTCATCAATTACAGCACAAAGTGACGAAGGCGTACGACGGCGAACGTAAGACACTCCCACCAATGACTAGACACGATATTGTCATTGAGAACAGATCATGGTCACAGGCGATTTAAGCCTAGCCAGGTAGCTAGAGACAGCGATATCTCTGGGTGGAAATGATTAATTTAGATCTATCTGGTGTAGGAATGTAAACAATATTGATGACGAATAAGATCATGTTTTTTTTCCAAGTTCGACAATTGACGAAGATAACGAATAAGATTATCTATGTTTTCTTGAATTCAAAAAAAAGGACGAAAAAGATCTATGTTTTTTGTGAATATCAAAAAAAGACGAATAAGATCTACGTTTTTCGTGAATTTCAAAAAAGAGACGGATAAGATTATCATTGTTTTCTGTGAATTTCAAAAATTGAAGTATGGGATCATCACAGTTTTTCTATGATTTTAAAAAATTAACTAATAAAATCCTCATTGTTTTCTGCCTAATTTCAAAAATTGACGAATACGATCATCATTGTTTTCTGGTGAATTTCGAAAAATGACGAATAGGATTATCGTTGCTGTTAATTTCGAGAATTGACGAATAAGCTTAGCATTGGTTTCTGTGAAATTTCAAAAATTGACGAATAAGATCACCATTGTTTTCCGTGAAATTTCAAAAACTGACGAATAAGAATATAGTTTTCTGTGAATTAAAAAATAGAATAAGATCATCATTTTCTTCTAAGAATATAATAATTCGACAATCATAAGATCAAAGTTTCCTGCGATTTTGAAAAGAATCAATTATAAACAGTTCCAGCAGCAATGAATGATAACTAAACTGTCAATAAGCCATCTAGATACTGACATTCAACGGAATGAGTAAGAAACCTTTAACTTTGGGGATTCCAAGCAGCCAACTATAGGGTTAAAGTCAGTATTATTTTCAAATCCACATATTCCGCACCGTTTCCTGAAGAGCTAGATACATTAACAGTCAAAGTACACGTAATTGATAAGTACCATTTCAAAATATAGGTACATACTGTAAGGTTGCGTTTGCTCAGGTGTGGCGACATCATTTATTGAAGTGTGACCTCATTTGTGTACCTGCTATAAGGATCCGGAATATTCTCTCTCTCTCTCTCTCTCTCTCTCTCTCTCTCTCTCTCTCTCTCTCTCTCTCTCTCTCTCTCTCTCCCAATTGACAGGTCAGTTAAATTTATTCAAGTAAGCTTCTAAGCTATATTGAATCTCAAATTTTGATTTAAAAGATGTTTGAACGAACGTCAAAGCAATACTGATATACATAGTAGCCTATTTACTTTAAGTAATCATACAAGCTGAAAAGAATTTTTATTGTATTAGCTCCAAAATATTTATAGAGTTACAGAATGAAGATTTTGTTATTTATATTGTACTAAATAGCACTTTTCATATACTTCCGTCGTACCAGTATATTAACAAAAATTATTCATTCTATTAAAATATTTCTCAGTATATAAAATACATCATATGTAAAGTTATCAAATGCATCTCCTCATGCTTTATAAACTTATCGGGTTTTAATATGTTTTTCACTTGAAGCACTAAACGCATTAGCCTCCTATTTATAGTTTCATATAAATCAGTCATAAAAGAGCCGAGATTTCATAGAGCTACGAGAGGAAGGGAGGAGAGAGGGGAGGATGCAAGAGGGAGGGAGGATGCAAGGGAGGAGGGGGGCATACCACAGGGTAGGGATGGGAAAGGGGTGATGGCAGAGAGGGAAGCCCTTCGCCGCAGGAGGAAGGGCTAGGCAGGTCCAGCCTAACATTACACGATGGTAACAAGTGGGTACCTTGGCACCCCCGCTGGTTAGGCGCCCCCACTGAGTAACCTCACCTAGTATACCATCCCAGCCCTTATACACGGAACTCCCCCCCCCCCTCCCAGACCCGTTTTTCACCCTCCTCTCTACTCCATTTCCTGGCGGGGGTAGAAGTAAAGCAGGTGAATCATCAAATTCATTTTCCAAAGATTTCTGAAGTCACTTCAATAAACCATTGAAATTGATATAATAAAATTAATGTTACATGATTTAACTTAATTGGATATCTCATGATTATTCTAGAATTAAGTCACATCAAATATTGATTATGATATCGAAACGTCCGAGGTTTATAAACCGAGTAATACGAGTGATAAAAAAAATAGCTATAACAGTAATATAAATAAAAATGCAAATATCTACTTTTAAACATTAAAATTACTCATACAAAACTTTCACGAGAAAATCCAGAGCTGTAAAACATTTCTTGGCAGGAAAGAAAAAAAAGTGGGAATCAGACTGCTGACGTATTCCAAAGATTAAATCTGCATCTCAGGCAAAATGTCTCATTCCTTATCCGTGGTCGAGTAGTGTCTGCTTGATTTTATGTACGTTTTATGTGATATGTATTTTACGTGTAGTACTCTACAATTTTTTTTTTGTTTTTGTTTTTTAATCAAAACAACGTAGTAGGCACTACAGCTATCTTTATCTACAACCGTGGATGAGGAGGACTATCTCAAGATTTTGATCTCGATAATTCGTCAATATTGTATTCAAAGACGCCTCTGACTTCCCGCTAAAAAGATATTTGTATTAAAAAATTGACAGTTTATTACAAAGATTCTTTAAATGTTGAAAAATTACATATCTAGCTATTTATGAGGGTCTAAATTAAAATTTCAGAAAACAAAACAAAGAAACCAACAGTAGAAGTTAACCCTTATTGATTGTAATAAATACCGAGAGAGAGAGAGAGAGAGAGGAGAGAGAGAGAGGAGAGAGAGAGAGAGAGAGAGAGAGAGAGAGAGAAATTGCCTTGGGTTCGATCAGAATGTGAAGCAGAAATGTGCGAGTGTGTTGATTCCTATCAAATTTATGTATATACTTATGTATATAATACACATTCAATAAATATACATATATAGATGCAAAAATATATAGATAATTATAAATATACACATTCAATAAATATACATTTATAGATGCACAAATATATAAATAATTATAAATATACACATTTGTGTGTATATATATATATATATATATATATATATATATATATATATATATATATATTATATATATATATATATATAGACAGACACACAGCCTGATTTATTCATAGAGACTGCTTCAAGAACCAGTGATCAAACCAGAAAATCGTAACTGCAAACTCGTCTACACCAAAATTAATCGGAAAGAATTGATTATTATAATGAATGTAATTTACACAAGAAAACTATTAAACCGATCAAAGCCTAGAGCGCTTAAAAAAAAAAAAGAAAAAAAAAACCACTGTCATTTTCAGTGATTATGGTAACTTACTTAACAGTCTGGATGTCTTATATCTATAAATCCACTTCCGAATATCTTTGTTGCATCTTGTTATCATTAAGAATTTGTTTGTATACCCGTGCATGGTATATTTCTGTAGCTATCTTACATATTTCGATCTTTTATCATTCTTACATATTTTTTTTAAAGTTCGTGTTCATCCAATTGCACTATTATAAACTTTTAGGTGGATTACCTTCTGTGCACGTAAAGTAATCTGCTTCAAACTCAAAACTCCCAACCCTATAACTTCTAAAATCCAGAACCCCTTTCTCCCTACTTCCCCCTCCCCCTTCCTCCCACTATTAATTCCTTCACTTAGGGATCTCAATTCTCCCTTACTTTAACCACCATCACCTCCTCTTCGCCACCTGCATCATCTTCGACCACAACCTCCTCTTCATCTTCCTTAAATGGCCAACCTCCACTTCCTATTTCATTCTTCCTCCAAACTATCTCTTCCTCCACTATCGCGAACCCACCACTACCTCCTCCTCCTCCCCCTCCTCCTTTTCGCCTTCCTTCTCAGATAACCCCCACTACTTCCTCCCACACCCCGCGCCTTCCTCCCGCTGCGAGGTTTTCATGGGTCCTCATTATTTAAACTGACGGGGCGTGGGTTTAATGAGGACTCACCATCACTCCAAGAGTCGCCATCTTTCTCGCCCTCTCTCTTTTTCTCTCTCTCTCTCTACTGCCTTCCCTTCGCATCCCCCTTTCCCAAGTGATATTCCCCATACCCCCCTCCACACCCAACCTTAATCCATCTGCCCCTGAAGACCCCACCCACGCCCATTTCCCCCTACCCCCCAAAAATCCCCGTCGAACAGCAGGCACTGTTAAAATGCTAATGCTTACTTTAAGGTCTCTCTCTCTCAGAGAGAGAGAGAGAGAGAGAGAGAGAGAGAGAGGAGAGAGAGAGAGAGAGAGAGAGGAGAGAGAGAGAGAGAGAGTGGGGCTGGATGGCTACCCTCGCCCTTAATAGCTTCTGCACAAGAGTTCCGGCAAAACTGGCACCCTTGTAGTTGCTTGAAGCAACACGGGAAATGGTGATAAAATGGCTTGAGCCATAAGATACAATCTCTACCACATACATCGAAGGAATCCACAAAACTGACCTCACCCCTACCTCTCCCTCCTATATATTCTTAGGAGAAAATATTCTATTCCACGTGAGATTAATGTTTTTATATAAGCCAACGTTTTGCATGCAATAAAGAACACAGTTTAAACACTTCTATAAGCCAGCTTTAGTGAACGAATATTTAAAAAAAAAAAAAAATCAATTGATATCAGTCTCATAAGTCATGTTGAAAAAATTGGAAAACTAACATTCCAGAAAGCTAACAATTATCACCTGAACTAAGTTTCTGTAATTGAGACTTGGATCAAACAGTAAAGAAATTGACCAATTCCTAATCAAGATCTGTGCTTAGTAGCAACAAATATTTTTCTTTATTCCACGTTATATCTTATTACAACTAGTTTGTTATACTCAATTTTGCACTTCCTAATAACCTTATAAAAACCTTTTCACATCCTCACAAGAGAAAAAAAAATCAAAGCCGACCCTCAGAAGTAAAGCAGATGAGTCTAATCATCATAACTGTTGATGCTGTTTCTACAGTATATATCAAACGTTAAATAAAAAAAAAAAAAATTACTAGTGATGCTTGTGCGACCATTTTGAAAAACTACCAAGTCCCAAAATAACAATAAAAAAAAAATCATGTTTCTATCTACATAAACCGTACAAAGTTAATATTTCAATAGTTCTTTCTCTGAGGATCAATTTGTCCAACTCAAAAGTTTTAGCAGACAAGTTCAGTCATAGCACATATAAAACAAACTTAAAAACGCGTTAGTTACATCGAAGAACAAAACGATAGATAATAAAGACCTTTTTTATATATATATATATATATATATATATATATATATATATATATATATAATATATATAATATATAAAGCTTAGATTAAACATCTATGGTACTGTGTGAGGAATAATCCAAAATTAAATTCAACATTTTCAATAATTAGAGAAGATGCATAAAGTAAAACCTAAAAATGCATATATAACTCTCTCTCTCTCTCTCTCTCTCTCTCTCTCTCTCTCTCTCTCTCTCTCCTCTCTCTCTCTCTCTCTCTCTCTCTCTCTCATGCAAGTATGTATGTGAAATTTTCAAATTAAGCTGTTTCCCCTAAAAGATGGGTTTAACGTAGAAAATGAAAAATCAGTTCTATATTCATCCTAAAATTACTCATTCATGAGTGAACCTATGAAACTTCAACATTAATCCCTCTATACATTTACACGCGACTGTTCAATTCAACCGTATCCTGCGTGCACTAAGTTTCTTGGGTGGTATGGCTCTTCCTTTCAAATACACTTTTCACACCTGTCCAACTCTTAAGAGACCTCCTGCTCATCTAGCACTCCTGAATCTTATCCCTTTCACTAACCAATTATCATCTTACTTTCAAATACAGTTCACACCTGTCCAACTCTTAAGAGACCTCCTGCTCATCTAGCACTCCTGAATCCTATCCTTTTCACTAACCAATTATTATCCATTCTTTCCACGTAACCGAACCACCTCAAGAGACTTTAATCCAATATTTCGTCTTGGCTAACCATTTGCACATTTTTGCTTATTTCCACGTTTTTCGCCTAAATATTTCTCACACCTCTAATATTACCAAAAAGTTCTTTCCAATTTCTTTAACCTCTACTTTCAACATTTACTTTATTCAACATCCAAACTCCACTTACACTTAGTAAACTGGTTGTAAATTGCTTTATACAATGCCCTCTTGGCTTCCACAGTCAATGCAAGTCTGTCTCCCAATCCTGGTACAGTTCATGCTTCTAACCTGTGACTAGTTTTGTTCTATAATTTTTTTTTTCCATTACATTCTACCGCAATAAAATTTACTCAAAGATATTATACGCATTACCCACTTCCATTCTACCACAATACATACTAAAATAGAGTACTCCAACTTCTTCATTTCCATTTGATTTCATTACATTCCTCTTACTCACATTTACTCTGAGCTCTCTCTCTTCTTTAAAAAGACTTTTAAACCTTTACCAGCTTCAATTTCTCTTTACTGTCCCCAATAAGCACAGTTTCGCCCACATAAAACCATTCACCACTTTTTTTTCTCCTTCCTCTAACGTATCACACCACTCCATACATACATACAGATGTTGAACAGGTAACACATGGAACAACCTTGTCTAAGACCCATCTTCACACAATTGAGTTTTTCACCAGCCTAAATACTCTTACAACTTTCTATATTGTTTCTATCAATCGTAGCAAGATGTGTCTCATAACTTGCCCACTTATTTCACGGCAAACACCCTTTTCACTACCTAACCCCACATTATTTTCAACCTGTGATCGCTTTCTGCAAAACTTTCTTACATTCAGAGAGAGAGAGAGAGAGAGAGAGAGAGAGAGAGAGAGAGAAATTATGTCTTACTCAGTTCTAAGCCCGATATGGACAAGACACCACCAAGTCTTAATACCACCTATCAATTAGTATTTACAGTTTCGTTAGGAGTGACGATGATGATGATGTGATGATGATAATAATAATAATAATAATATACCTCGGAACATTTTATCACTTGAAATGCATTACTATAATTCTAATTAATACACTTTCAAGGACACTGGTGCATTACTGTATTTGGAACAAGTATACCATGAATTTCCGAGGACCACCACAGTGATAAAGGCAAGCCCCTAAAATCTTGCCATGAGGAACACGAGATAGCCGAGAACATCGTCCAATAAAACCTTTTGATAAATGAGAAGACTTCGAGAGATCCCGACCTTACATCAGCTTTAATTCTGCAATCAAGTAATAGAATCGGAAATCGAGTAATTTATGTGACATTTGCAATTTACAAGGTCAAAACGTTGTACAGTCAATATGGATTCTCTCCATCTCTGGTGTGCTGGATTGGGTTAGCTATCATGCTGAAAAGGCGGGTTAAACTACTTGTATTTACATGACAACTGACAAGTATTTCTATAATTAAACGGAGAGAAAAATATATGCAAATAAATGAAGTTCTCTAACGTTGGCTATTAATTAACTGTATATTGCAAGGATTGCAAAGAAAAAATAAAAGTATTAACAAACAAAAACCATAACGAAAAGTATAGTATTTAGCCCGTAGAGTCAGGATTGCTAGTTGATAATAAATCTGTATCGTCTGCTGAGAGAATATTGTAAACAGTAATATAAATCCGGTTTCTCTGAGCGATTATGCTGCTAATATTTTCTTTAACTACTTCTAAGGTAAATTCAACATTGTGGGCTATTCTGCACTTGAACAATAACACTGAAAATTTCACGCGTTTTAATACTCAAGTATAAAACAATCATGTTTGTAAATGCATAAATATGAAATATGAAATATGAAATACATGAATATGAATTTTATATTTAGGGGAACAATCAACCAGTAAATCTATATTCCAGAGCATACCAATCACATGTTTTCACACCGCTTTTAAAATAAACAGTTCCAACCTTTTTTTATCAACATATCTACTCGACATCATAAAAAGATAAAACACGATTCTAATCGATACCAAATGACAACTTTCTGTTGGTAAAATGATGTGCTTCCTTAGATATATGAAAAAATAAAATAAAACAAAAACCTTATGAAACATTAACCTATAAACACTCCATTCTCGACAATAAATACCACAGACCTGGTCATTTTCTCTATTAGCTTTACTCGAAAATATTAACCTTTCTCTCATAATAGGAAATTACAGGACTGAATAAAAAAATCCCAGACCAATAGTAGAACACCGTTGCACTGTACTTAGGGACTTATATGTCCTTCTTTTACGTCCTTTCTTTAACTGCTAATTCCGAGAAAAAGTGCTTGAAATTTACAAATAAACTTTTTGCTGAGCAAACATTTGAACTGCAAGAGCCATTGTCATCTATTACCATGTGACAATTTCTTGAAGTGGCTCATTCCGAGAAGTAAACGACTTATTACTCCCTTATTAAAGTGTTTAGACGGATTCGAATGACAGACATGATACATACTCTTTACAAACAAAATCTCTCTCTCTCTCTCTCTCTCTCTCTCTCTCTCTCTCACACACACACACACACACCACACACACACACACACACACACACACACACACACACACACAAACCTAATAAATATTGCTAAGAAAGTTTTCCGATGAAGAAAACTATTTCTTTTATATAATAGACAGGTTTTAATGTTTAAGTTTATCACTTCATTTTACCAGACGGAATACAGTAAGTACTTGATTCAACATTTCATACTCAAAGCTACGGTCAACAAAGCCAATCATATCAATTTCAGTTGAGAAGGCAAGAGAAACCTCATACGGTATGGACTATACATGAACCTACACCGTGTGTTACATAAACATAAAATGCAGGGTACGTTTATCAATACTTTATTCACGCGAACTCTTACTATATTCATCGTTATATGCTATCAAGTCATATGGGAGTGCAAAGATAAACATATACACACGCAGATACATGCATACATACAATAGAAAATGGGGAGTGAAAATATACATAATTTGATACACAAACACACACACACACACACACACATATATATATATATATCTTATATATATATATATATATATATATATATATATATATATATATATATATACTGTATATATAAATACATACATACACAAGCACATATACACATACACATTTATATATATATATATATATATATAATATACTGTATATATAAATACATACATACACAAGCACATATACACATACACATTTATATATATATATATATATATATATATATATATATATATGTGTGTGTGTGTGTGTGTGTGTGTGTACATAATGCCACATCCTAGTATACGTTTTTTTTTTAATCGTCCCTTACCCGGAGAACGCAAGTAGGAGCGTATTTAGAGGATTCCTCTGAATGGTAAGCGCTTTAGAAGAAAGAAAAGTACCTTGGCTCTTTCTTCCAATTCGATGAAATATACCTGGAGTGTTTCTCGGTCTCAATATAAATATATATCTTCCCCTATACACCTGCATCTTCCCTCGCACTTCAAAAGATCTTATTGGTCAGGGTACTCATTGTGCGAGATCCTACAAATATCGAAATTTAGAAAAGAAATATTAACAATACTAAAAAACTTAATGCAATGTGGACAAAGAAAATAAAGACTTTTTCGATACCATTGGGAAACTAAAATGGATTGTACCTAAGTAGTACTGGTGGACAAAGGGATGGGTTATGAAAGGAAAATTAGGAAAAAATAGTTATACAGATATATTCTGAAAGATATACTCATAAGGTACCGAAACAGAAGCAATAACCAATGACATAAAAAAAAATATAGAAGAATGTCTAGCCCTGACCAAAAACCTACTCTCATCTCAAGTGCATATTATATTAGAAGAATCTGATGAAGGAAGAATACCATCCGAGCCTTTTTTTAGGATTAAAATTTTTTTTACCTGTTGGCCGCTAACTTGGTTTTCCAAGAACTCCAAACCGAGTAATTGCTGAATGCGCACAGACCATCGACGTTTCTCAAAAGTTTTCGCTTCGCGAGACAAGCCAACGCACTGGAGAATCTCAGCGTTCGAAGAGCAGCCTTCGACGAAAACATTCGGGGGTTGATGTGAGCGTAGTGTCCAGCAAGTAAGGATAATAATCAGTGTGTGTATTACATTACTTATTCATCATTTCCAAGCAAAACCTCACCACTGTACCATTTAAAAAAAAGCTAAGGGAGGGTGCCAGGAACACAGGAAGGGGAGGGCGGAATGGACGCAGTTTGAGAAAGGACGAAAAAAGGAATTAAGTCTTACCTCGGGAGGTCCCCTCCCTTCCCCCCAACCTAACTACTCTCCTTACCCATATTCATCCGGCCCTTCACCAGTGAACCGGGCCCCCACCCCACGACCCTTATTCCATAAAGTCCCCCTTTTTACCAGCAATCTTTTAATATTTCGTCTTGCTTATGTAGGAAAAATTTGGTGTGGGGGTCTTTGATGAAAAAAAAAAAATACGGAATATAAAAAGTCTAGATCATCATTTGAGTGGTTTGCTGAATGAAGAAATCGCTGATAAGATGATCTATATGGACGAAGTACCAGGTATACATTTAGTTTTAATAAATGTGGCTAAAGGACATTGAAGGAGGAGTTCGGAAGGAAGTTGCGTTCTAATGTTGAAATATAGTAACCCAAGAGAGAGAGAGAGAGAGAGAGAGAGAGAGAGAGAGAGAGAGAGAGAGAGAGAGAGAGAGGGGGGAGAGAGAGAGAGAGAGACTTGCATACCAAACATAGATGCCTTTGAATTAGTGAATCTTACGAACCTATGTTTACAAATCAGTCCTGAACGTGTCAACAAAGGTGCAAAGTTCAATCCCACTTCATGAAACAAATGATTTCACAGACTGCCAAACCACTGAGAATTAATGAGTTCTTAAAACTTAGACAAGAGTACTGTATACGAAAAGAAAACACCAAATCATAATGAGTGACATCCTACTATCACGTACATCAGCAATTGTGTTTTTGGTACAAAACGTAAACAGACAAGAGTTAGAGAATCCTTTCTTTACATTAAAATCATTGAATGTTTAACCAATCGATGACAGTGAATTGTTGATGGACACCACAGGGAGTAAGTGGCATGAATGAAGTCATCGGTGTTCCTCAAGGTGGTGTTCCTGGCCCTTTAGCCTTTTATAAGATATTGTACGTAATATGCTGTTTCACCTTCCAAAGTGCCTTGTTTATGCAGATGGTTCTAATCTATTTACATCGACCCCCCCCCCCCCCACCAATGATTTTCAAAACTTGGGGCACTAAACCCAGCGCTGATCCATATCCGAATAGACCTAAGAATGGTGAATTTCTTAAGAGATGTGGTTATCATGGTTAAAATTAGTATAATTTTCTAATAAAAGTAGGATTGTTAGTACTATAGGACTTCCTGAACCCTTTTAATACATATCTTTTCATGAACAAAGTTTTTTCAACCATATACAGCTCATTTAAAACCTTAGGTGTCATTCTAGATACAGATTAACTTTTGACAAACATCGCACTCTTAATTGCACAAAAAAATCCGTATATGAAGTTTCTTAGAAAATGTTTTAATTCCTTTATTATGATATGGTATTCTGTAGCTGCATTTCTATTATATTTGTTGGGCAAAACTTGATCGGTATTTTTTATTTATACTAATAAGATTTGATAGTAATTTTAGTATTCTCGATGTGTTTTGAACGTTATAGATGCTGTGTGAGCAAAGATCTGGCAGTAATTTTAGTCTTCTGGAAGCATTGTAGACCTTATAGAGGCTGTGCGAGTGTGTAAATAAATACAATACCGTCTTCAACTGAGATAAATTCTACTAACTTTGCATCAGATCTTTTGATTATATCTCGTGTAGTACTGATTATGCAGTTAATTCTATCAGCGTTATAGGTCTCAAGGGTCAACACTACAGTACTATAGAAGTTTTAATCCCCGTGACAAAATTGTGTAAGGATTTGCATAATCAAATTCTAGAATGGGTTGGACTACAAAATTAAAAACTTGAATAAAATGCTTTATTTCGTTGTGGAGATTGATGTAAGTACGTTTCATAGTTTGTTACTCGAGTAAGATTTGTGTAATAAACATTAATTATCTTATTTGTTAGAGATTTGATTCCTCATTGTTTTCAGTTTACTTTTCAGTTTCATTTTTTCTTGTTTAGGTGTTTATTTCTGTACTGGGACCCTTGGGTTTGCAGTACCTTTCTTTTCCAACTGAGGGGGGGGGGCAGCTTTAGCTTCAACGAATAATTTGCGAGAAAGGAAATTATCTTATAATAGAGTAAACTTATTTTACTGCTGTTCCAGTTGTATATAAATACTAGTGCTGTAATGGCGAAGTGATATGCACTAGTTCCTGAAATTCATGTCGAATGTTCAATTCGTTTAATCAGTTATCAAGTAGGGCTGGACGGCGTAAGGAAGGACGAAGTGTAAACGATTGTAGGAATGGAGAGGGATGATAAACGTAACGAGGGGGTGGGGTGGGGTTTACAGGAAGTATAAGGAGTATGGTGGGAAAGGGGATGAGACCATGAAAGTTATGTACCCAGGGCAAATAATGGTTGCTAAAAACCGCTTTCCTTTCCCCTCGTGTTCCCTCATTTATCGAATTTCCCCTCACGGGATCTTGGCTCCATCCTCTTTTCCTCCTCTAATATTCTCGAAAAAAAAATGCACCTCCGTTTGTCCAGATGACGAGAACGAGAGAGAGAAACCCGACGACCATCATCTCTTTGGAGAAAGAGTGAGGAGAATGTTAGGTCACTGGGCTTTTCTAAATTCACGGGAATGATGTCAAGAATAATGGGGTGTGGAAAGAATGGTGTTGGATTGAGAGACGTAGATGGGATTGCTAGTGTGGAGTTTGGGTATATGGACCACCTAAGTGTACGAACCACCCAAGTGCACGGACCACGTAAGTATACGAACCATATAAGTGTAAGAACCACTTAAGTGCACGGACCACGTAAGTGTACGAACCACTAAGTATTTAAGGAGGAAACCCATTCAAGAAAGAAATGGGCAAACTAACGACATAAACAAATCAATGTTTCAATAATATAGAAATTAATGCGCAAATTATTTTCAAGGTGATAAAATGTTCAAACCTTGAAACTATGACCAGGGAAAACATACAATCGACGTATAATCAACAGCAGAATATAAACCAGAGATTTAAAGCCCAGAATGAAGGTATAAGGATGTTTGTGACGCAGGTCATCAACACGTTCTGGGGCTCGGTGCAAACATAAGTGGACATCTAAATTCTTTTCGGAGCTTGTTAAGGAAATGTGACCATAAACATGGTTTAAAGGCCGCTCATGAATGGCAGAGGCAAGGGACAGTGACACTGCCCTATCAAGCAAGACAATGACCTAGTGACTGGCCACACACATACATACATAGACATACCTATACACACACTGTATATACATATATATGTATACACACACACACACACACACATATATATATATATATATATATATATATATATATATATATATATATATTGATCAGCGCCCAAGTCCCTCTCCACCCATGCTAGGACGACCAAAGAGGGCCAGGCAATGGCTGCTGATGAGTCAGCAGATAAACCTATAGGAACCCCCCAATCCCACAAGGATGGTGAGGTTACAGAGACCAAAGAAACTAAAGAGCTTGAGCGAGACTCGAACACCAGTCAGGGACGTTACCGCAACACCAACCACAACCAGTATGTTTTAAACTTAAAACGAGAATATAAAAGCACTAATGAAATTCTCCCAACTCGAAATATAATCCATATAAATTGACAAACTACCACTTTGAAACTAGAATCCTCAGAAAACAAACAAGGAATGGAGAAAGAATTGTACTTATGTAATTAGGGAATAAAGAAATCAAAATAGTTTTTTTTTTTAGGTAGCAAAGAAAAAAAAACTTTAATATCAACACTAGTTTAAGTGTACCTAAAAAGAACTAAACTAATATTTAATTTCGCTAATTTAAGTTTTACTCAATCTCCGTTTCCTAATTACTTTCATCTTTTCGAGAAACAACGAAATCTTATATTCAACTATCTTCAGTGACTTTGTTTATTTGATCTTGCGTAGCCATAGGATTGAATTAGGACCCTTCCAACCAGGCTAAACTCTATTATCAACCATTTCGCAGAAAAATAGTGCTGGCCTAATTCTCTCTCTCTCTCTCTCTCCTCTCTCTCTCTCTCTCTCTCTCTCTCTCTCTCTCTCTCATCTTATCAAGTCCAAGGTTGAACCACGTAAATAAAAACCAATAGTTATCAACAATAGTAATAATGATGTTTTAAGTCTTTCTCAACAATGACACAGGCAATAAAATGTGCGCAAGATTCTCTCTCTCTCTCTCTCTCTCTCTCTCTCTCTCTCTCTCTCTCTCTCTCTCTCTTATCTTATCAACTCCAAGGTTAAACCATGTATATAAAATCCGAGTTATCAACAATAGTAATAATGACGTTTTAAGTCTTTCAGCAATTACATAGGCAATAAAATGTGCGCAAGATTCATTCCCTCTCTCTCTCTCTCTCTCTCTCTCTCCGATCTTACCACCTCCAAAGGTTAAACCATGTAAATGAAATCGCATAGTTATCAACAATAGTAATAATGGTTTTTAAATCTTTTTAAACAATTACACAGACAATAAAATGTGCACATGATATCTCTCTCTCTCTCTCTCTCTCTCTCTCTCTCTCTCTCTCTCTCTCTCTCTCTCTCATCAACTCCAAGTTTAAATCATGTATATAAAATCTAATAGTTATCAACAATAGTAATAATGACGTTTTAAGTCTTCCAACAATTACACAGGCAATAAAATGTGCACAAGATTCTCTCTCTCTCTCTCTCTCTCTCTCTCTCTCTCTCTCTCTCTCTCTCTCTCTCTCTTTTATCCGAAGGTTAAATCATGTAAACGAAATCCAATAGTTATAAATAATAGTAATAATAACGTTTTAAGTCTTTTTCAACGATTGAAATGTGCACAAGATATTTCCTCTCTCTCTCTCTCTCTCTCTCTCTCTCTCTCTCTCTCTCTCTCTCTCTCTCTCTCTCGCATGGTTAAACCATATAAATAAAATCCAATAGCTAATCTCAGAAAGTTAAGTTTATTACAAAATATAAGAAAATAATTAACTACAAATCTATTCTTTTCAGAGAAAGAGAAAACAGAAATAGACAACCGGGAAATCTTTCCCAGACGGGGGGGGGGGGGCTGCTAATGGACTTACCGAATCATATTATCAAAAGAGTGCTACTTATTGAGCCAAATATCATCATCACATATTAGGGTGGCGAGGTATAGCTGAACAGAAAGTAGAGGGAGAAATTGCTGAAACCAATTCGTGGGATAAATCACACTCAGACATGGGGATGAGCAGCACAGGTTAAATGTGCCCAGAAGTAATCTGACACAGGGTTTTCGAGCGTTCGAGAGATGTGCACCAAGGCTGTTTAGTGAGCTGCCATCGTCAGTTCGGATAGTGAAAATTGTGACACATCCAAGATGAGACTCAAAGCTCATCTGATTGCCGACTGCTACGATTAACATGATATAAGTGAAAAAAAACTATAGTGTCTAGCTATACACTTGGAGGCCCTGCTGAGCGGCATGAAAGTGCTGGGGAGGGGCCTAGAAATCAAACTACAAGTAACAATTAAGAGATGCACTGGTTATAAAAAGGACCTACAGAAGATGCCTAAGTCTCTTGGCCGATAGAAAAAGACCACCTTTCATGCTGCTCTTGCCTGCCGTGGAAAAGGACATTAGATCATAATATGCAATTAATTTTAAACAGATTTATCCGATTTCAAATAGCTCTAACCTTTCATTCCAAAAATTACTTAATGTTTATCGACACATGAAAATATGAAAACCTAAAATACTGAATGTCCAATATCATAATCACCAATAAATGCCCGAGTATCTTAAAAACTGAATCAAATTAAATCTTCCGACCTATCAGCGACCATCTCTTAATGATCTTATCATAACCTTAGTCTCATTGTACATTTTTATCTATTCACCTCTCATTTAGACCTGGAATGACAAACAATTCAATCACTGAATAGAAAAAAAAATAAATATATTATAAACAATGGGAAAACGTAAGTTCCAAAGCACAGCTAATGTTACTGTAGGGAATCTTCAAACCTTCCAAGACATTTTCTTTAAATGGTTCGAGTCTAATTTTACCATTCCTAGACCGGAATAATTTTGAGCTATTAAAGAATATATACTATGAAAACCTCATTAACTAATTCTAACCAGATAGGGTCTTATGATACTCATTTGCTTCACGGCAATGTTACTTTGGTATGTAGGAAATCAATTGAAATAACTATTAAAGGTTT
Organism: Palaemon carinicauda; assembly: GCF_036898095.1. Lineage (NCBI taxonomy): Eukaryota > Metazoa > Arthropoda > Malacostraca > Decapoda > Palaemonidae > Palaemon > Palaemon carinicauda. The sequence goes on along the minus strand of NC_090732.1, from coordinate 18,371,456 downwards.
AAAGGCCATTCTTGAATGGCAGAGGTAAGTGATAGTGACATTGCCCTAGAGACTGACTATATATACATATGATCAGAGCCCAACCCCCTTTCCACCCAAGGTAGGACCAAGGAGGACCAGGCAATGGCTGCTGATGACTCAGCAGGTAGACCTATAGGCTCCCCCAAACTCCCCATCCAAGCTCACGGGGATGGCGAGGTTACAGCGACCAAAGGCGCCTACCAGGCAAGGACCTTACCAACAGACCACCACAACCATATATATATTTTCATACCATCAACGATGTGTAAGCTACAAACAATGTCTCTCCCCGAAAAGTCATCACTCGTCGTTTTCTTGAAAGAAACTTACTTTAATTAGGACAAATGAAGGCATCTCCCCTACATAATGAAGAGCAACGTGTCTGGCTATATATATATATATATATATATATATATATATATATATATATATATATATATATATATATATATATATATATATCTATATATATATATATATATATATATATATATATATATATATCTATATATATACCTATATCTATATCTATCTATCTATCTATCTATCTATCTATCTATATATATATATATATATATATATATATATATATATATATATATATATTTACCAGACGTGTGACTACTCTGTCTTTCCACATCACTCGGGTAGGTTGAGAGGAAAGAGCCATACCCTGGTTAAAGCTAGTATCCCGAGAGATACACTCGGAAAGCGAAAAAAGTGTGTTGAAGTTAGGAAATGAGGAGGGGTGGGAGGGTTGAATTGTGCGCGAGCGCCTGTATACATATCTAAATATCTAGCCGCATGTATATGATAAATTTTGTTACGAGAGAGAGAGAGAGAGAGAGAGAGAGAGAGAGAGAGAGAGAGAGAGAGAGAGAGAGAGAGAGAGAGAGAGATATTCCATCCATATTTTCCCTATATCTTAAGCAACCATTTTCTGCTATGTCCAACTGGCGGAGCCGCTTCAGCGATTGAGTTACTTCGACGTTGAAATAAGATTACTTTCCATGTTTTAGTAATGCGCCGAGATGTGTCTCGACCAATTTCATTTACAATCAGATCTCTTTAATGCGAACCTCGTTTACTTGTCCATCCACAGCGGAGATCGAACACAACGCTACATTAATGAATACAGCATAACGATTTCTACTCTTCTCAAATGCTAAATGAATATAAATGCTAAATGTTTCGCAGACTTAAAAGTGAAGAAAAAGATGTCTTGGGTTGGCAGAGTTGGGGGTTTTATCTCATTAGTCGGTCTTGCAGAATCGTACGCGATGCCTTCAGTTTTATGCGCGAAATATTCTGGTTTTCAATTACACTGCCGTGAACGAAAAGGAAGAGAATTTCAAATTCTTTAAATTTCACTCCCGTTTTATTTCATCGATTTGACAAGAGAATAATTTCCCTTGCATTTAAAATGTATCCAATGTACATGTAAAGAACAAAACTATTGATATTAAGTAATGACTTATTAGTACAAGCTAAAAAAAATCTTACTTTTAACAATCTTTCATGTACGAACGAAATAATTGGACCTTGAGCCATGTGAAATCTGCGGCAGAGAGAGAGAGAGAGAGAGAGAGAGAGAGAGAGAGAGAGAGAGAGAGAGAGAGAGAGAGAGAGAAAATTGTGTGATCTGCCCAACGGGTCCACCCCTCCAAACCAGGATTCCCCCAGATATCCCTCCTACACTGCCACTAGCTTCGCACCGCTGGCGACTGTCTTCATCCCTACGGGTGCAACCGTTTCTAACCAATCCATTTGTCTTTTTCTTTATATATATATATATATATATATATATATATATATATATATATATATATATATATATATATATATATATATATATATATATATACACGTGTGTATATAAAGGCTACTGTGTTTATGTAAACACACACACACATATGTGAGAGAGAGAGAGAGAGAGAGAGAGAGAGAGAGAGAGAGAGAGAGAGAGAGAGTTATGTAACTTCTAGGTTCCTATTACCTCATATTCAAATTTCAGTTAAAATTTTCAAAACAAAAGGGGAATAATACATGAGCGTACGGATACGAAACATACAGCAATGGAAACACACACACACACACACACACACACCACATTCAGCTACACATCCAACCATACTAAACATTCAGCTACACAAACAGACATATGCCTAGAGCTCGGGAAACACACGCAGCAATTATTCACCTACACAACACATACACCTCCGGAAACACAAAACAAACATTCACCTACACAAACAGACATACGAAACATTCAGCAAGTCTTGGTAACATTTGGCTTGAAATGCGAGTCGAAGATGGTGTTAAAATTGGGTTAATCTCAAGGAGGATGTGGCCTCAATCGAGGGAGTGAGGACAAGCAGTAAGCACAATGGAGGAAGGAAAAACTAACGAAAGCGACAAAAAAATGGAAGACAAGATAACAAATAAATGTCAATAGAACAGGGCACAAAACAACAATTCGTTGATAATAAAGAGCAGTTATGCACTACAATAATTGATGGTAATAAAGGGTTGATATCAAATCCGCCTGCCATAGACATGCTTTGATTATGCAATAAACGGAGGAAAAATTGCACTTTTTTCGATAAAGGGTACATGCAAATGCTGGAACTTAGATCCAGCCTGTTTTGGAAGAATGTTCATGAAATGAAACGCAGAGAGAGAGAGAGAGAGAGAGAGAGAGAGAGAGAGAGAGAGAGAGAGAGAGAGAGAGAGAGAGCCGGTCTCGTGGTGGAGCCTCACTATGTATGTTAACTAGTCCCTCATTTAGCATTTAAAGTTCGTTAAGTCTTTGTGCACTTATTCGCCACTTCCTTGAAGATTAATCATTCTTACTTATTTTTACCTTACGATGGCCTTAATACAATTGTATCCATCTTCCGTTGTCTTCAAGACGCACACAATGACAAGGGAATTACTATGTACTCTGAAGTCAAGCCCTCGTAATGACGTTTTCTTTAAGATAAACAAACACATGCAACTAGTATTCTTACATTACTCTTTTATGCGAAGGAATTTCATTCACTTCATTCATTTTAACATGACTGGTTTGAGAACGGCGCGCTCGCGTGCACAACACTGAGTACTTTCTTATTGACTAGCTGGCTTATAAAACTAGTTGCACTATCTCATTCAGTGACTGTGCCATGTTTTAAATGATATAATTTGTACATGTTTATAAAGGCAAAGTTGGAAAAGAGCTATTTTTTTCTGTAATTACAATTACTGTATGGTAGACTAGGCCTAGAAGGAACATCAACTGTCTGTAACCGACATTGCACTCCGCCACCCACTGCCTCGTTCTAATAGCAGAAACCCGGATTTTCTATGGCTGCTGAATTAACAGAAGCATATGACAACAAAGTTAAAGAAGAATAAAACAACTACACGCATACAATGTGCACTTCGTAAAAATAGGGCAATGACAACCATCTATAAAATAAACAAGGAGCCTAAAGTGGACAAGACGCACCTAACATAGCCCAAGCTCTCAAACTCACTTCCGCTATCCTATTCAGATTTGTTAGATATCAAGAATCCATCATCATCATCTACGCTATTTAGGCAAAGGGCCTCTACCTTCATAATTTTCGAGTACCCAAAAAATAAAGTAAAATGTCTGTTGCACTATCATGCACATTAGAAAAGGCATCTTTTTAACCGTAGGACGCTGATGACTTTACTACCTGGATACCGATGTATGAACTCAGATAAGGTTAAGTTGTTATTTTCGTTACGTAACATGTAACCAATTTACATCAAGGAAAATAAGCGACCTCATTTTTTTTTTAAAGAAACCACTGTTGTGACAGTAAAGTACCGACTTTTTATTTCACAATAAGGAGCAAATAGGTGCAACAACCGTTCTTACTCCTGGTTTTAAGCCAAATCAAAATACACCGTACTTAAATACTATCCTTGAATAAACGAGTGAGCTCTATGGATCGATGATTACACTTAGGATGTCTGTGATTTGAGAATATATTTCTTATGATAAACACACGGAATAGACGTCTGATCAAACCGACTACTCAACACACTTCCTTTTATCGATTATGAACCTACTTTGTTATATGATAAAAAATAGCCTAAGTTTACCTTTTAATCAGTCGAGCGTCCATGACTCGCAGACTGGGGATCCTTACAGATGTCACAATTACTCCAAATATGCCGAATTACGGAAATACGACACTAATAAATAATCCGCCACGGACAACAATGAAACATGTCTACACTAAACGAAGTCGACCGGTCAAATGTTTAACTAAGAAAATTAGAAAATCCTCGAGTATCAATAGCCGGTGAAGCGACCTTATAAACAATGGGTCCGCGGTAGTTATAACTGGCAACTGCCATTGTTTCCCGGTTGTTAAGTAGTTCAACGCTCGTAGTCACACCGAGACAAACTTATTAACAATAGGTTGCACTTGAAGTCATGTAACGTGGTTTTGTTTTTAACTCATTGACATTTTACTTTTTATGAAGACATTCCACTAAAGGCTACGTTGCATCCACAGACTTTACTTACGTTAAGAGCTGGTTTACTAGTCCTATACTACAGGGGAACCATACTCTTTACCGGAGCTTTGCAATCATTTTATAGAGTACATTCCCAGACATTTCACACCGCGTATTGCACGTTAATTGTCAAATTATAAGAGAGAGAGAGAGAGAGAGAGAGAGAGAGAGAGAGAGAGAGAGAGAGAGAGAGAGAGGGCGTGGAGCAGATTAGGAACTGAATATACCAGCGCTCAGAGCCCTAAAGCAGTTGCATACAAAGTATATTGGTGCTTCCAACGTTGTTTTTGTCAAAGATATTTTATAAGCAAAATCTTCTACCGTGATAAAGGATAATTTAAAGGGTTTTACAAGAATAGTTTTCTCAACATTTCCTCGAAAACCAAGAAATTCTACAAGCCACAAGTGAGGGAAAACTTCATATATTTTATTTTTACCAAGATTGAAATAGCATAAAAATATCCAAATGTAAAAACGGGTCACATAACATAAATAGCAAATAACGAAACGTAAACTTACATAGAGAAAACTTGGTATTCAAAATCAAGTATACAAAATAACTTATGAAAGAGGAAAATTAAAATAACTGAGAACGTGTAATAAAATAGTTATAAAAGGGTATAGACTATAGAGGAAGCTATGGTTAGCTAGGGTGAGCAGATATGCCTTCAAAATAGTTTAGTGTTATTGATAACATAATCTGAATACTGTATTAGTTTCAACTAAAGGTAACCAAACAAAATAAAATGTTATACTCAACCTCTGCTTCAGCGCTGAATCGCCTTTGGGGTGTCTCTAGGACTTCGTTGCTTTTGTAGATTCCATGTTTTATATATATATATATATATATATATATATATATATATATATATATATATATACTTTTATATAAATTCTTGACTATGTAATTTTTTCAGGTCAGCTTATTTTTTTTCATGTTTTGTTATATAAAAATTTTATAGTTCAAATTTTATTAGAATACTTTTGTTTATTTGAGAGTAATTCTGTTTCATTACATCTCTATATTTCTAAGTTTATTGAATTTTCATAAATATAATTTACTGAAGCTCTGGAATGCTCTTTTCACATTTGAAACTCAATAATTATTGGCACAATTTATAGTTACCATTCAGCTTTTTGCTGCATATTGTATGAGCTTATCTGCATTTCTTTCATATTCATTATTTTTAGAAAATCTTGTAACTTTGGCCATTATGGGAAAAGAAAACCTTTGTCAGGGCTACATGGAAGTTGAACAGATTAACTTTAAAATTTCAACAAGAAATATTAATCCATATAAAAAAAAAATTAATCTACAGTAATTCATATTGAAGATTGACAATATTACGATAATAAATATGCTACAAAAAAATTATAAAAATTTATGTTACTTTACAAAATCAGTCCATAAAATCCCAAATTGAACCAAATTGCCTTGATCTTAGTGCAGGATTCAAAAGATATATATATATATATATATATATATATATATATATATATATATATATATATATATATATATGAGAGAGAGAGAGAGAGAGAGAGAGAGAGAGAGAGAGAGAGAGAGAGAGAGAGAGAGAGAGAGAGAATATACAGTAGTTAAAAGGTGTCCCTTTACTTTCATCTTCCATGGAGCAGTACAAGGCTTCATTTACAGATAAGTTGTATCAACGACACAATTTAATTTCCTTTTATTTTTTTTTTGTGATTTTCCTTAACTTAAATTCAAGAATTAGAAAAAAAAAACTTGATATATACTTTCGAGGTTTATTTTTATCACTAGTTTCCCACATACGTACAGGAAATGATCAGAATGTTGCTAACTCAGTAATATACAACAAAACACAACTGTCTCTTTTTTTAAACTAAATAATATATGAATAAAATATAATACAAAAGAGGAAAGAATAAAGACAATGGAAATAAAATAAATGTACAACAGAAAATTATATACTTTGACCGGTTTCAGGTATAGGCTGTACAGTAAGCACAACAGACATTGGGACTTAGCTTAGAGGTGTGGTCATAAAAATAATAATTATAATAATAATAATAATTATAATGATATTTTACAACATAACACAATGGCATCTTCCTGCTAGCAAGAAAATGCCATAACTATTTACAACATAATATAACACATATAAATACCAAAAGCTAGTAAATACCATCATCTTTTCATCTTTTTTTCTGTTTATAGTGGACAAAGTCAGATTGATGTGGCTGATAAAATGATTACAACAATTATTATTAATGTAAAAATATAAGGAACACTCACATATACGGCAATATTGAGACAATCTCCACCTGGGCGAGAGCCAGACAATCCTAACTTTACGGTTACTTCATTATTATTATTACTATCATTATATCAGTACTAACAGTATTTCAGATATTCACATTCAAATAGGAACTTTGCGATTCATTTCAGTTATATAAATAATTTTTTTTCCAAAAAAGCGAGGAACCGTTGTTTTATGATATAGTCAACTCCAGTTACAAAAAGAGAATGAAAATAAAAACACCGACCCAACAAAATTACTCATTAACGAAAAGAAAACATCTATGATAGCATTAACCTTCACATGCCTTCTTGGCCATACAATGGACAAGGCATAACAAGTAGCCTATAATGTGTGCTCTTTCTGGCTACACAAAACAAAATTTGAACTGGTTTTACTTCAAGAAAATAATAGTAATAATTTGAATGAAACTCGACCCAAAACAGTAACTGGCCAACTTCGAGTCTGACACATAAGGTGGCATTCGCCTTGTAATGAAATATTCACAACCACCATTATTCGCAAATCAAGAAAATGGCCATTTCCAAATTACAAATTGAAACATAGTATCCGAAACTGCCGAAAAAGCACCAATTCTCTATCGCTCTACTGTAGTGAGGAATGATCCCTTATATATTAAAAGCTGTCAAGCACCAACAGCCCACACACAAACGTGGGTTCTGAACCACAGTGACACTAGAAGAGAAAATAATGCAAAGGAATGGCTCGCGAAGCAAACCATGAAAACTTCGTTAGTATAGTACGTGGAACTTGAAATACTTTCATAATGTATGTAAAAAAAATTCTTCGTTAGTTTCGGACACGATGTTGCAAATTGTCACTACACAATATTAAGACAACAGAAACAAAACTGCCACCCGATATCGATTGCAAGATTGATATACTCTTGTAGGAGTCATCCCTAAAAAAAGACAGTGACCCCCTTTTTGTTTTTAGTAAAAAGCCAGTTTTAGCTGGAAGGAACTTCACGTGTTGACAGACGCGGGAGTAATACAAACATACAAACACACTTACACATACAGTTAAATGAGGTCGAATTAGCAATTTCTGGGCATATATATTATCTTACAACTTCTATCCACCCTCCCAAATGTTCTTATGGCATAAGAACTTAGAAGTAAATATACTATGGCCACGAATAATTTTTTTTTCCAACCAAGACACATGAAAAATAAAATGCATATTGTATGATGACAGTGGACCCAAAATTGCTAATTTGACCTCAAAGTCTTGCTTAGCCAGAGAGGTGCAAAGGCTGCCTTAGTACCGGCCACCCAAAGATGACGTAATAATCCTTTTGCTTTACTGTAAACTATAACCCTCATTAATGACTCTTTTGAAGGTTACCAGTACTAAAGAAGGTCCTAGTCTCCCAATGGCTGTTTTCTTCGTTCGGCAAAATATGTGCGAGGTAGAGTGCGGGAGCTTCAATGACCCAAGTTGTAATGTTCAAAGCTTTTCAAGCTTCACAACAAAGCCGACTTTCTTCATCTTAAATGTAGGTAAACGTGCAAGTGTTACAGGCAAACAGGACACATGTCCTTCACTTGAATTTCAATGAAGTACAAAACCTTGTGATAAACTTATGGCAAGTACTGTTATCATTCTACATTTATTCCTCTTCCCACTTTAAGCTCTGAGGTCTCTTTAAAACGTAATTTTACATATATATACATTCACTAGGCTGAGTGCGTAGTTAGCATCACAAAAACACCAAAAATGTTCCATTATATAATGACATATCTATAAATAAGCGAAGAACATTACAACCCAGTGTTTACAACTTATATTTGACGGTCAAAACACCTTACTCCCCATCTGGGAAAATGTACAATACATACAATTGCATGGGTACACCGAACGTAATTTTGTAGTTTGTATATTACATCTATTGTAAAGGTATAGAATGCATTATGATTACTGTAAGTAATATACAGATCAAATGAATAAGCTTGAGTTATTACTATTTTGTGATGTGAAATGCTGATGATAGTCAATCAGGTCTGGTATTCCATGTATAATGTTATTCAATAGTGAGTTTTGAAAGCCTTCTTATTTTTTTACACTTTAGTTGGGTCGGTTAGATGTGGAAGACTGGTGAGGAATCTATGGTCGAGTTTTGTTTGCTTACACTCGTGATTATCTGCTTTATAATCTCAGGAACCTGTTGCTTGTGGTAGATACAAAGAGATTCATACACCCTAGTGACCTAGATTCGAAGTTACACCAATAGCTTTGAGGGCCTAAATGACTGGATACAAACACAGTGAGCCTTTCAGACGTCACTAAATCGTTTATGTTAACAATTTGTCTTAGCTTTTTTCTTGCAGTAACTGAGAATCTGTGTCAATAAGATGAAAGAAAGTGGCGGCTAAAACTGTTCAAAGAAGGTTGCAAGCTATAGCCTAAGTACCATCTCTAAAAGCTGTACTAATTTAAATGCTATTTTTACAATTATTTGATATCAACTGCATGTTATAAACAATTTTCAAAATAAAAAGATCTACTGATTGTTTTAGGCTTTTTTTTACACTCTAAATGATACTGAAAATAATAATTATACTTTCTGAAACACTGATCACGTGATTAGCATAAAAAGTGGTAGGAACATTAACTAGCAAGTTAGTGTACAGCGTATTATTATTAATAATATTAATTATGGTGCGAGACAATTTTTAAAGAGTACACTCAATTCATATGCTTTGATGCGAGGTATTGTTAGTGTTTCACCATTAATAGATTTTATACTCTATGATCTACCAACCTGACGCAGTTCTAGAGTCCTAGACCACTAGAGGATTACACAAAAATTACATAAAACCAGCTCTAGTGAAGATTTTAAGGCCTCAAACTTAAAAGTAAGGCCTGAACTCCGGAACTTTCGTAACTTTGTAAAAATGCCATCATAACATCAACACATTTAAGCTACAACTTCTCTCTCCACGAGTAAGTATCAGGTCTGTATTATTTTCACCCTTGACTGTGTCTAGGGTTTAACACATACACAGGAGTTGACAAATAGGAATCCAGACAAGCGAATGAACACAGGGGAGGGAGGGCTAGGCAGCAAGAGCAGCAGGTCGAACAAGCGTGAGCCTGCTAGGGAGGATAAAGCGTGACAGGGGCCAACATGTATAATAAGGCTCTTTTCCCCAGCCAGGCGTGCCTGGGATGCCGCTAGAGCTCACTTCCAAGCGATATATTAAAATTCATACACACTGATATTAACAACTGGCCTACATGGACAAGCCAGAGAAGAATTGTGAGCAGATGGAGTCAAAGTGGCAGTGGTACCCCTTGCAGGCCTGGCCGGGGGTGAGCAGGGTAGGGCAGGGTAGCAGCAACCGTGAGGGCGGCGCTAGGTGGTGTGCAGGCTGGCAGGACGGGCCACGAGCAGGTGCAGGTAGTGATCACAGGGATGGGGGACCGCTACTCACCAGCGCCGGCCATCATGGCATGTTGAAGTAGCGGGTGCGGCGCCCCTTGCAGCCCCCCGAGACCCATCTGGTGGTACACCTGTTGAAGTAGCTGCAGGCGACTTACGTCATCATTGTTGTTGCTTCCACCTGGACCAACCTTCCTATCATCACTGGCAGTAATACCAACAGTAGCTGGAGGTGATCCAAGTGCCATTAACTGGGCCATTTGGAGCTGGTGTGCTAAACCAGCTGCTGGTGTCAACGATGAGGGTTGTTTGTCAGAATCAGCCGACAATGAACTCAAACTACTGGTTAGACCAGCCACCTCACTCTCCTCTTTTACTTTTTCTAAAAACATTTTCATATTTTCGATATGTGAGCGCGTAAACAAATGGTCCTGCACGGAATACTTATGGCTGTACTTAAAATTACATACTTTGCACTCCTCAGGTGGCTTAGGACCTTCAGGCTCAGTGCCAAGCATTTTTTGCAAAGCCAATTTAGCCTTCTTTTCTTTGGCCCGCGCATTTTGGAACCACACCTGCACCACACGCTTGGCTAACCCTATTTCCCTCCCTAGCAACTCACACTCTGCCATGGTTGGAGTCTTGTAATCATGGAACACACTCTTCATTATCTTGACCTGAATTGCTGACATCTGGGTTCGGAACCGCTTACTGGCTGAATGAGGTCCTCCTGGTCGAGCAGAACTAGTAGTGGAGGAGGCAGGTGAGGTGGGGTTACTTTCAATAATAGTTAATGATAAATCACCATCTTCAGGCTCTCCCACATCTAGATGATAACATTCATCATCAGAGTGGTCTCCTAAATGGTCACTGGTATCTAAAAAGGATGAATCAAACCCCAAAGGTCGCACCATCTCCAGGGGCTTACTGAGATCTAATGGGCTCTCACCTTCTCGCCGCGCACCATCCGATGCTAGGTTGACATCATTGAGGTATCTCCGGATTGCTTCCTCATGGTACATGGCAATTGAATCTTCAGGAACTTCTGGGGAGGAGAAGAAAGAAGAGGGCATCACTTGAGAAGCTTGAGTTGAAGAAGGAGTTGAAGACAGGCTGAAGTTCCCAACACCAGAATCTTCTACATCAGGCAGTGCATCAATATCCACATCTCCCTTAGAGTACTGATCGGCGTGCTTAGTAGAAAGGTGCGATTCAAGAGCAGATTTTACTTTAAAGATAGCAGGACAGAAGGGGCATTTTTTATTAATGACTTGTGCATGAGCTCTAAACTGACCTTTTCTTTCTCTCGCTCGAGTGTTCTGGAACCAGACTTGGACGACCCTCTTCTTGAGACCCACTTCTTGAGCTATTGTTTCCAACATCTTTCGCGAAGGATTTGCTTCTAACTGGTACTTTTGGTAGAGGTAGTCAAGTTGCTCTGGCAGAATAGTAGTGCGGAGCCGTTTGTCCCGCTGACCTTCACTACTCCCTAGGACAAGATCCCTTTCATCCTCACTTTCATCAGTTTTACGCTTTAGAGGTGAGGCAGGAGGTAGCAAAGGACTGGGCTGAGGTGGGGGTATTGCTAGAGGAAGTTGATGCTGAGGTGGTGGCTGTGACTGCTGCTGTTGTTGCTGTATACTGGTAAAAGGAGAGTCTGCACCCTTGTTTAGAAAGAGAGCTGGATTCATTAAATGCACAATCTGATGTTCTCGCCACTGTTCAAACCTGTTAAAAACCAAACTACACTTATCACACTGGTATGTCTCGGTTGTAGATTTATTATCCAAGCTACCAGACTGCTGTGATGACTCTGTAATGCTGGAATGATTAGAATTTTCATCATTATATAATGCTGCAGCTTGGGCAGCTGCTGCTTGTGCCTGTGCAGAACGCTTGGCATCTTCTTCCTTGAAGCAATGGGTCTTTTGATGTCTTATGAGCTCATAATACCGCTGGAAGACAAGCAAGCATTTTTTGCACTGATAATTTAGACCTGGTGTTCTTGTGAATCTTCCTGCACCTTCATCATTGGGGTCAAGAGGTGGTTGGTTTTCATAAACTTTGCGTGCCTTTTGACGAGCATTTTGAAACCAGACCACAATAACACGAGGAGAAAGGTTGAGCAGCTTAGACAAATACTCCAGATCATCATCCTTGGGATAGGCATTATTTTCAAAAAACTCTTGTAGCACCTTAATCTGGTAGTCAGTGAAACGGGTGCGATTTGCTCTCTTGCCTGTTATTGAGCTGGAAGAGGTAGGGGTCTGGGGTGCTGATGGAAAGGACAAATGGGGTGGTGTGGGACTCACACCTGAGCTTGGAGGAATAAGGCCAGAACTAGGAACTGTGGGTGGTGTATGAGGCAGCTTGTGGGCCAGCATAGGATTGGTCTCGAGCTGAGAGGTAATGAGTGAAGTGAGGGAAAGCGACGTCTGAGGTGAAGCCAAGGATGTAAATGATGGTGTTGCTGGCAGTCCTAGGGGTGATGATGAAGCAGATGAAACCAGTTGTGATCCACCACCCACCTGTGATGATGGTTGAGATGGATGTGGTGGCAGAAGTGGCTGTGGATTCAATTGTTCACGCTGTTCCCTTAGCTGTTGCTCTCTTTGATGATCCCTTTGATGTTGAAACAAATGCTGCTGGCTACTGGGGCCTAGAGACCCACCTACGCTATCCCCGTTCTTTTCTTGTACTCGGCTATTGTCTTGTGTAAAACTAGGAACTTTGTTGAGCGGGGACACAACACTGGCACAGTCTAAATTAGACTCCTCTTGCTCCTTTGAGATATGATCAATACTTTTATCTTCTTCGCGTGTAGAGTTTAGGGCAACAATCTCTCGTGCCTCATCAGGGTTAAGAGGCATTACTTTTGCCTCACCTGTCTTTTCATACTCCTCCAAGTTAAGTGTGGTGGACGGCGGAATGCTGAAATTATATGGGGAGTCTTTACTGCGTTGTCGTTCCTTAAAAAGTGTATTTCTAAACCAGTGTTTTATTACCTTTGGAGGCAGTCCACTTTGCTTTGCCATGTCATTTATTTGGTCCTCAGTGGGGGAATTGTTGATGTCAAAATGAGCCCTTAAAATCTTGAGTTGTTCATCTGTAATACGTGTTCGAGCTCTTTTTTGCTGCGCTGCAGCAGCAGCAGCGGCAGCAGCAGCATGTTGTTGTTGCTGCTGCATAAGCTGTTGTTGCTGTTTAAGAAACATACAAGGGTCTCCCTGCAATCCTGAAGGCCCAGAGGTAGGTGAACTTTGTTGTTGCATGTTGCTAAGGGCTACATGGTCAAACATATGTGGTGGCAACATGGGCATAAGAGGTGGGTGTAAGTTCATAGCAGCAAGTGGGTTGAGTTGAAGAGGCAAACCTGCCAAGCCCAATCCCGCCATCATCATGGGATTGAACTGCATCTGTTGCATCTGAGCTGCTGTTAGGGCATTAAGTGCTGCTGCCATTTCTGCCATCTGTGGAGGTACATTCATACCCTGGTCTGCAGCAGGAGAGACAGAAGGGGCGGTGGTTGAGGTGGGAGTTACACCAGGGGTTGGAGTTGTATGAGAGGTTGGTGTAGCCGCTGCGTCGCTCCTGCTCCCTGATTCGGCCTCTTTCTCTCTCTCATCTGAAGTTCCCTTCTCTCCCCCCTGGACAATCTCCGCATCTCGGCCTCGCTCGTCATCTGTAAGAGCAGAGGGTTCGCTACTAGAGGAGTGTCGACTAGTATTGTATTCTTTACGATATTCATCTGAGAATTTCTTAAGATAATCAAAAGGTACACATGACTTATGAATTTCTTCTAAATGGGCCTTTAATACCCATACACTAGAAAATTTTTTAGAACACTGAGGACATTTAGATTTACTAAGTTCTGGTAAATTAGGATTAGATTTATATTTAGAGTCCTCACAATTCCCATCATCAAGGGATTTTGATTGATAAGGTTGTTGAGATTCAACATACTGAACTACTAGATCAAAGCCAAAGCTTTCTAATAAGTGCTTGTGTAGGCGTGAAGACTTTCTGAAAGGTACAGTGAATCTAGAGGTAGAGAGAGATTCTATGGAACATTCAGATGGAGAGAGAGAGCGGTCATGGGCCGGAGTCTGAGGCAGGTTAGCGGCGCTGGCTTGGCAGAGGGCTACCCATGCAGTATCCAGGGCAACTGAGGCGTTACTGACGGAGTGAGGAAGGACGTTCAGTTGAGGAGGCAACAAACCACATAATACAGCATGTTGAGCTCCCTGTTCTGCAGTACTCCACACACCGCCACAGCGTCCACAGCTTCCCTGAGCACTGGTGCTGCGGGATGGGGAAACATGGCGTGTTGTTGGTGTGACTTGAGGTGTAGATGGGGAATGGGTATTGTTAGGTTCATGAGACTGGGCAGGAGATGGTTGTGGTGTACTGGTAGGTATAGGTGAATGGTCAACTAGTGTTCTTGGATCATGACTGGCTGTTGGTAAATAATCTGGGAGTCTGGCAGTGCGAGATTGATGAAGCACAGATCGTAGGTGAATATCTAAGGTGGACTGCTGTGAGTATGCTACACGGCACACATGACATCTGTATGGTTTATTCCCTTCCTCGTCCCCTAACCCAGACCCACTGATCCCAGGATGTCCAGATTGGCTTTCACCCAAGGGCATATTCCCACCCTCTAAAATCCCTGCTTCTGATTGAATATTACTACTGCTTGAAGAGCCTTTGAACTCCTTATCCTGCATTGCTTTTTTAAGCTTGTGTAAATGACTCACTGAATTATAATGAACAAGCAAAATATTCTTTTGAGTGAATGATTCTTTACATACATCACATTTATAAGGTCTATTGGGGTCTAAGTATTTCTCCATAGGATATGTAAGTTTCTCACCCCGTCTGTGTAGCAGTGTCTTCTGATGAACAGTAAGGTAACTCTGTCTGGTGAAAGCAACTCTACACCGATGACACTTATAGCGCCTTGCTGGATCACTATAATTGTCCAATGCCATTGTATCTGAGTTCAAATAATCCTCAATTGCTTGTTGATGAGGTGGAAGTGGTGGTTCCTCTATACGTGGTATTTCTTCTATTTCATCATCTTTATTTGATTCTCGTCGCAACAATGCAGTTGTGTTAGGATCAAGGACAGGCCCAGCCCCTGCCCCTACTGGAGCTCCAAATATAGAAGCCTGAAACTGATGCTTTTCTTCTGTAGTTAATTCTGGGTGATCTGTACTGACATGCTTCTGTAGTGCTCCCAAGGAACGGAAATTCCGATGACACAAAAGACACTTAGTTGCATCTCTTATTGCATGATACTGTGCATGCAACTGCAATTTTTCAACAGTCTTAAATGCAAGGGAACATTGCTGACATCGGTATTTATATACATGACGCTCCGATACTGCCACTGATGGTCTGGGGGCTGCACCATGAATCTCTCTGAAGTGACTATGGAGAGCCTGAGCTGTAGGGAAATACTGATTGCACCCTTTTTTCCAACAAAGATAGCCAGGACCTCTTGGTGTTTCTGTAACTGGTAAATGACCCATTGCTGTTTGATGTGCTAATAAATCCTCTACACTGCCACATGCCACACCGCACACACCACATTCCTCCGGCTCTCGGCCCACGTTCCGCTCTTCACTTCGCTTACCTGCACCACTTGACTGATTATCTTCTGTTTTAACATGTCGTTGTGAATGGTGTTCCTGAGGTGTCGAGTGATGGTCTGACTGCTGCTGATGATGCTGCTGCTGATGATGTTGCTGAGAGTTATGGTCTTCGTCTTCTTCATCTTTGGAGGCAGCAGCGCTTAGCTTGACCAACAGCAGAAGTCGTTGCAAGCCATCCGCATTAACAGAATGGACATTGATGGCATGTTTCTCGAGGGCATTCATATCAGGGCAAGCTTCTTCACACAGAGGGCATCTCAATCCAGCTTTCTTTTCGCCGCCATGATCAGCATCCACATGATGCTGCAGACCTGACTCTGTATCGCACGTGAAGTGGCAGAAAGGGCAGGCGTGGACTTGATCCGGGGATCGCCCTTCCTCTTTGGTCTCTTCTGTGAGGGAGAGAAGAGAAGAAGAATGCTTCTATTAGTATACAGCTGTGACCCAAGTTCATTACAATGGAAATCATTCATAGGGAAAACAATGTACATCTTACAAAATAATAAACTTATGTAAATTATATTAAATAATTAAATAATAAAAAAAAAATCACAAACAACTATAAAAGAACTGCTCTGAAAAATAAATTTTTAAAAATTAATCACTGTAAAAAGAAAAAAATGTTAGAAATATAAAAAATTATTCACTGTAAAATAAATAATCAGATAAAGAATTAGTATAACAACAAGAGCAGTATCATGAAACAAGATAAAAACAAGCAAATAATGTGTTTAAGGAAAAATACTTTGCTGACATCAGACCCATCTATATACTTTGACCTGTATGCAATTGACAGTCATAAATTAAAATAAAACAATTTACTTCCTGTTCATATAATAAACTAATACACAGAAAAAAATAGAAATTAAAATAATAGAGAGGTTGGAAAGGTTGACTTGAATATTATTATTGGGATAAGGATTGTATATTTACCTAAAATCACATGTTTCCGCGCAATATTTTTTACCCTCATCATTCTTGGGCAACTAAAACTTTTCAATATAAATTTCTTCCTTACTAAATGTAAAAGACAACATAGTTACACAGTTATATTCTGCAGCTCTTCAACGACTTTTTTCTTTATTTTTAAAATTTATTTTTAGAGTCCATTTATTTCAAAATTTAATTTTCCTTAAATGAAAAAAATATTTTCTAATAACCACTCAAGTTTTTGCCCTTCATTTGCATTCAAATTATGACACACTACCTTCCTTCTAATTTTTAAAAAAAATCATATTTTTTCTGAACACCAAAGCAATTTCACACGGAATGCAATTTCTAACGAAAGGTCGCCAACCAAGTAATTTGCAATGACGCCGCCGTAGCACAAACGAGATCACGGTTGCAATGTCTTGTTGACCAAGACTAACGACCGACTGAGCGATGGAATATAACAAAGAGGCTTCACTGTCTCTTCCTAAACCAGTTAATGATCTAAATGACATTAAGGCTACACAGCGTTCGGACCAGAGTTTAAGCTTAGTGTCCGGCCTCATTAGGGGAATAAGAGAGGAAGTTATACTTCGTGGTGAACACGAGAGAGAGAGAGAGAGAGAGAGAGAGAGATGACGCATTAATATATTAACACAAATTATTTCCTTGACATAACGCTTGACTTACTTGCAAAACACAAACTAAGAACGACCCTAAAAGGGTGATTAAAGTAACCAGCATAATTCATATAAACAAACCACATTCAAAATTTTCAAGTAAAACGAGAGATATAAAATCGAATGTTATAAAAAAAAAACGATGATCGGAAGTGAACATGGATGAAAAACAGAAAAACTAACTGCGAAACAGAGCGACTGTTCCAAGTGTTGACGTATGGCTTCTTGGACACTCCTGGGTGCAACCTGGGACTACTACCCATCCCCATTCCTACCATCAGTATGGATTCCAAGTATTAGCTAATCCGGGGTGGAAAGGCAGACCAAATGAGTGCGGATACTAACAATAATGACAATAATAATAAGGAAGGGATAGTATTTGATATAAAGATGATATTAAATCAAAATTCTAAATAACGCTAATGTTTACTCTCTCCAAAAGACCGTGAATCAGCAACACAAATGTAAAGAGGAATTTCACACTTTTTTTTTTCCTTATAAGGATTCATTACCGCAGTCAGAAGTATGCGACAGAAGTTACAATCGCTGATGAGAGAGAGAGAGAGAGAGAGAGAGAGAGAGAGAGAGAGAGAGAGAGAGAGAGAGAGAGAGAGTTGAAGTTGCATCATAATTTTCATGTAGAGACAAATCGCGTTAATCTGTACAGTGTACGGAGGCAATAACCCACTAAGAAATACGAAGACTAATGTTCACCTTAAGACCCCGGCTAGCTAACAAATAAATATGAGAGAGAGAGAGAGAGAGAGAGAGAGAGAGAGAGAGAGAGAGAGAGAGAGAGAGAGAGAGAGAATGTGTTAACCACAATCTCTAGATATCAACACGAAAGCAAGGACAACTAATTGCATCGATTTCCACAAAATGACACAGTACCATAGACGGAGAGGTAGAAAAAAGGGGGAAGAGCGGTGGGGAAAAAGGGGGAAGAGAGGTAGATAAAAGGGGGAAGGGAGGTAGTAAAAACGGGGAAGGGAGGTAGATAAAAGGGGGAAGGGAGGTAGAAAAGGGGGAAATGAAGTAGAAAAAAGGGAAATGAAGTAGAAAAAAGGAGAGAAGGGGGTAGAAAAAGGGGGAAGGGAGGTAGAAAAAAGGGGAATTGAGGTAGAAAAAAAAGGTGGAAAGGGAGGTAGAAAAAAAGGGGGGGAGAGAAAAACCTCCCAAAACCCTGAGAGAGTGAGGCGCCACCATGGACGGCTCTGGCCAATTGTAATCATAAAGATATTAAGTGATATGTCCTTGGCACGTTTAATAGCTGTACATTTTAGCCACACGATTCAGAATTAGCTCCAAAGGGATTTCTTTTGGGGGAGAATTATATGGGGAAGATTAGCTCACTTCCTGTACCCGACTCCTTCCATAAGAGACACGTACGTTCTGAGGACATTTAGAAAAAACGTGCGTATCCTGTTTAGGCATTTCCAGTTTAGTCAGCATTCAAAGGTAATTGATACCATAGGAAAGAGTCCGGCAATAAGCAATTGTTGAATCTAATAATGATCTAGCGGTGGTTTCGTAATTAATATGCATTAATCAAATGCACATGATTATGAGAAATTCAAAGAGATCAATAGCACCAGTGTTATGATCATAATACCTGTTGGGCAAAGGGGGCATTGAACCTAATCAAAATCTACGAGCCAATGAAGAGAGAGAGAGAGGAGAGAGAGAGAGAGAGAGAGAGAGAGAGAGAGAGAGAGAGAGAGAGAGAGAGAGAGAGAGAAGAGAATAAAAGAAAAACGAAAAACCCATAACCCATAACCTCGAAAGATAAAAAGAACCTACAAGAAATAAACAAACAGAACTGAGCTTATCTTTACCAGCACGCTCATACAAATACAATCAACAACCATAGCTCTGAGAGTAATGAAAACAACCTCGGCCACATAACACTCGCACGCAACATTCTACACATTTGCAACCTTGTGCACATAACACAACACGAACATCATTACAAGCAACAGCAAACGAACCACGAGGTGAGGTTTAGCAGGAAAAGCAGCAGCAGCAGCAGCAGCAGGCAGCAGAAGCAGAAGCAGACAGTGCAAGGCGAGCGGCTAGTAATCTCACCTAATGAGTAGTAATGAGATCAAACTGGGGATGGCCCGCACCCTGCTAGCACAAGTATGAGAAATGAGCAGGAAAAAGAAACACAAGTTTAAGGTCTCTCTCTCTCTCTCTCTCTCTCTCTCTCTCTCTCTCTCTCTCTCTCTCACACACACAAATATACATACTCATATAAATACACCTATATACACATATCGAGAAGCCAATACTTTCAAACACAAATTTAATCTCTCTCTCTCTCTCTCTCTCTCTCTCTCTCTCTCTCTCTCATACACACACAAATATACATACACCTATATACAGATATCGAGAGCCAATACTTTCTATAACAGACTATAATCTTAATAAAGTTTTAATGCCAACATTATTTTTACAATTATTAAATGTGACGCTACTTAGAAATAATATCAAGATAAATTGACTAAAAAGTAAATATTCTACGTGGAGATTAATTTATATTTGGCCGAAAAATAAAGTTTTAAAATAAAAAATATTGGCCATCAATAGAACACGAAAACGCTACGTTGAATTAAAACAAAAACGGAGAATGAAATAAAAAAAAGTAATAATAATACCTTAGTTCCGATTCTAATAACTTTGAAATCCAAACCCGTAACAATATAATGCAATAGCACGACAATGGGCTAATAATTCTCTATCTTCATCAATAAATGATGGTTACTGGGGACCGGTGGGCTCATAATTACAGCCTTTGATCGACAGGTGTCTCACTAAAATAATATCAACAACAGCTAAGAATTACACAAACCTCAATTATTGACTTCCGTTACTTTTAGACACAAAGTAATAAAAAATCTAACATTCTTATATTTAATTATATTAGATTTTGAAATCTTGAGTATATGTCTTTATATAAAACTCATTTGTAAATAAATATGCATAGTTAATAATGTTAGGATATATCAACGGGTAACTATTTAGTCAAGCAACGTGGATGTTAAATTCTCTGCAATACTGAACCAAGACATGATATTGTGTAGAGTTTATTATTTAAGAAATGAAGATTCAGCAACAAACATGTCTAAAACCCATTGATTTATTCTATAATACTTCAGCAACATAATGAATTAGGTCAGGTTTTTTTTTTTTAAACATATAATCATGGGTTAAGGCTAAACCTACCAAAAGTTGACATAACAAATTTTGTCCATAGATACAACCAGCTTTATTGATTGAAGGATGCACCGCGGAGGTGAAGAAAGCGGAAATCTTGACTAATCACTTTATCAATACGAGGACAGAGAGAGAGAGAGAGAGAGAGAGAGAGAGAGAGAGAGAGAGAGAGAGAGAGAGAGAGAGACCTATTGTCATTGACTGTATTTCCGTTTAAGAGAACATGCCTCCGGCTAATTACCTTTTCGCCATGATTATTGCTTAGACTCGTCCTAAATGACTTGGGGCTTTGATTACTTCCATTCATTTGGGCCTACGTTTGACCCTTATGGCAAGGAAGCATAAGCATAAAAATCGGGGGAGACCTCGAGGGGGGGGGGGGGGAACAAACACAAACCCCCTCGAGGGGAAAACAATTGCCGATCAATGACGGGGAGGCACATAGAATCCGACACCTTTCTCATGCCCTTAATTCAGCCTTCAAACCACAAGGCGATCCTACTTAACGAAAACAATCACACAACGCTTGCTCTATTGGAGCTTCGATTGATAGGAACAGACATGCCAATAATCATTTATAATTATTATTTTATGTTTAGATTTAGACTGAATACCAAATACAAAGTTACATATAACATTTTCACATTCATATATGAAAATTTCGATATTATATTGAATGCTAAGAAACAAAACGGTAAAAATCAGATACAATGTCTATATATAATCTTGGAAACAATAATACGCGAAGCTACAATGCAAAAAGACCGAAGGAAATCATG
>NC_090732.1:18339363-18349449 GCF_036898095.1 Palaemon carinicauda | reverse complement strand
GGAAGCTAAAAGAAAAGAACCTTCTCGCTATGAAGTTTGACTTTATTCTTTGACATAAAAGTATTGGGTTTTGATATATTTTCGATATCCTTCGGCCTCTTGTTAAATGTACAAAATTAAAATCTGAATAGTTTCGATTTCTGGGTTACAACTCCTGTCCATTGGCATATCATACAATTTAATTAAGGTCAAAGTAGTTCTCAACTTGACCACGGCAGAGCAGTGACATATTATCTTAGTCCTTATTTAATAAGGACAATATGATTTATTTACATGTATAGCAGATTTACCGAAGCCAAAGCATTTGCCGAGCTATATCTTATAAAATGTTTATCTATCCATTGATCATGCTACTAAATATTTTTTTTTTTATGTAAGTACTAACATTTCTTTCCAGTGGAAACAAAAGAGAAGTATGTAAATAATCATTAATCAACTTTTCTCTCTCTCTCTCTCTCTCTCTCTCTCTCTCTCTCTCTCTATATATATATATATATGTATATATATATATATATATATATATTAATTCATTTCAAACCGGTTGATTGAAGTGTTATATGTATAGATTTAGCGTGAGATACTTGAGAACATTGATTATAAATTGAAATGCTCTTTTGAGGTCATTATTGACTATCAACGTACATGTTTTGATATTGTGTAGATTTTGCTAAATCACATTATTTCAAGCAAATTTTATTTGTCTTACAGTGCTGAAATTACTATAACGATAATTTTATCTCAGTTTAAGCTCGTTGGGTTTAGATTTAACTAATTCCTCATAAGATAGAAGGTTTTGTTTACCTATGGTGAACCTCTATTTCGGGCTGCCCTATTACAAGAGCCCGTGTCTTGCGATAGGCAAGGCATTCTTAAACGAACGAACGAACGAACCTAGGATGAAAAAATTAAAGGGGAATTCACCTAGAGTAAAATAGAGGGTGCTTCCACTTAGTGTAGAAAAGGATGCTTTTAACTTTGGGTGAAAAAAAGTTCTTTGACCTATGGTATAAAAAGAGGGTGTTTATCACTGAAGGGTAAACATGAGGTTTTTCGCCTAGGCTAAAAACTTTTGCATGAATTTTTAAATCCGATACTGACTTTATGTGAATGCAGCAATTAATTTTGTAAAAAAACGATAGATGTAAAAAATAACGTACTACTGTAAATACTATACAGAAGATACGAACTAGTGGGTGAGTTCGAAGCTGGGCTTAACAATCAGCCTTTTATATATATATATATATATATATATATATAATATATATATATAATATATATATATATAATATATATATATACATATATATATATATATATATATATTCATTCTCTTGGTAGCATTTAAATTCAGGTTGAAATTAGCGCAATAGACCCACCACATTCTTCGCTCGCCTGATGAATCCTGAATGAACGTACAGTGCAAGAAAAACTTACACGCACGCACACACACACATACATATATATATATATATATATATTTATATATATATAAATAAATGTGTGTATGTATGTATGAATATAAAATGTCAAAAGGAATTAAATCAGGATTTCCCCAATACCGAACCAAAATATCTTGTTTACCCCGAACAGAAACTCCCCAATTAACTGTCATATGGAAAGAGAGGGCAGACATTCACTCTAAACAATCCTCTCATCAAGTTGTGAAGTATTATAGGGGTTAGAAGAGAAAGGAAGTAGAAAAACAGAAAGGTACTGAATGGCTGAGCAATCCAGGTGGGACACTCGAAGGGGCCTTGTTCCACCCGGCACTCGGAATCAAACCGTATTATACAAGATTTAGACGAAAACAGATGAAGGAGAATTTTTCTAACTCCAGACGACTGATGTTGATTGGTCAATTTCGGCCATCTCTTCCGTTTTCCACCAATCACTGGGCGGCTTGGCCTAGGAAACGTTCGCCAGTTGGGGAGTTCTTTTTGTTGGGATGAAATGGTGAGTGACCGGTGTCCGAGGGGCTTTTGTCTCAAAAGCTGGACCGGTCTTTAGTCGTTTTGTTCAGGTTTAATTGGTCTTTGATGGCGATTCCAGTGACACACTGGAAAAATCTTGTTCATTATATAGGTAGAGGAGCATTATGGCCATTACTGAAGAGGGCTGTAGGAGAAGGGTGGGTGGATGAGGATGGACAGAGCAGAGAGAGGATAGGTTACTAAGAATAGAGAACAGCGGATCGAAATTGATAAGGGGATAAGTTGAAGGGGGTTGAAAGGAAAGGAAGTATGCGTCTTTAGTGTGAATATTTTGAATTTGGATATTAGCGTGAGACTTTTTTTTCCTCGTCCTTAAATGCCAAGAGTAAACCATGTAAATTTGCAGAACGGAAAAGGGAGCTGTTAAAGAAATTGAAAGTTTGCTGTTCAGTGTTCAGCTGGGCTCCACAAAGGACTAGAAGAGTTGGAAGACCCAGGCCTTCATGGCTGAGAACTACGAAGCGCGAAGTAGATGATGGTGAATGGAGAAGTATTGAATAAAAAGCTTAAGATAGAGACGACTGGCGGAATCTAACTGAGGCCCTTTGCGTCAATAGGCGTAGGAGGAGATGATGATGGTGTATAGATATAATTGGTGTCAGTTCTTTATATAGCTTCTATAGATCAAGTGCTCAGGAAAGCGAGCCAGAATCTGTAATAAATGGTAAACAATAAGTAATGATTAATACTGTATAATTAAGTGGAACCGTATGTTTAATTTTTAGTTTATATAATTAACTCTGAAGGTTTTGAATTCACATGATTAACTTGGGTAGCTAAATTTTCAGGAACAATTGAGCTTAATTCGATTAATATTCATAACTAGGTGATTTATTAAACCCGTGGTGATGAGAGTTTCCTTAATTTGAGCACTGTGATTATGATAATTTTCCAACTTAAAATTGCTTGATCCGGGGTTGAGCTTCATTAAGACTTAATTCAGATGATCTTTTAAATCTCGTCTATTTCAAGACGACAGGAAAAAAAAAGTTTATGATGAGACTTGCATATGTATTCGGTACCAACTTTTCATTCTTGAATTACCTGCTGATTTGACTGCGTAATGATCCTCACCGAGGGGGAAAAAGGGAAAGCGGCTGATTTGCTTGAATTCCGGCAATAATATTGTTAATGAAAATTGCTTTAATTTTTCTTCTTTCGCATGGCGCAAATATTCTGACGAACTTTTGAATGCTTGAATGGAAAGCATTCTTTATGATTAGCTCAGTGTTGAATAGACAAACAGATTGGTGGCGAAGTGAAGGGTTATCTATTTTCTGTTTTTGTCGCTTTTTTTATATACTGGAGATAAAGTAGGTTATTTCAGATCCCATATACTGGAGATAAAGTAGGTTATTTCAGATCCTCCAATCAATATATTGCTGTTTTACCTTCTCAAATTATTCCATTATTAAAATAACTTTATTTAGGATGGAAATGAGTCGTGGTATGACAATGAAACAATATCCAACAGATTTTGTAGATTTGAGAGCAAAGCCCTAACAAGAATATTGGAAGTTAAATAGCAGGACTGGATTCGAAATGAATCTATGATAGATTACTGGATTGCTAATTGTTGATATGGTGAGGGGTAGATGGAGATGGTTTGGGCATGCTCTTCACACTCCCCAAGAGAGATTAGTTCATCAGACTTTGAAGTGGACTCCACAAAGCACTAGAAGAGTTGGAAGACCCAGTCCTACATGCCTGAGGACTATGAAGCGTTAAGTAGATGATGAATGAAGAAGTAATGAATTAGCTCAAGATAGAGACGACTGGGGAAATCTAACAGGGTCCATTTGGGTCAATAGGCGTAGGAGATGATGATGAGGATGGAAATATTCAGTGACGCGGATTTCATAATGAATCTTCCACTATTCTAAAGCATGTTGATGTACTTTGAAAATAGTTATTCTTTGTAATT
Organism: Palaemon carinicauda; assembly: GCF_036898095.1. Lineage (NCBI taxonomy): Eukaryota > Metazoa > Arthropoda > Malacostraca > Decapoda > Palaemonidae > Palaemon > Palaemon carinicauda. Next base: position 18,345,534 of record NC_090732.1, on the reverse strand, counting down.
ATGAACAAAAACTTTGTTTTACATTTCTCTGTATCCAACCGATAATGTGTAGATTTAGGTCGACAAGAAGTCTGTCCACTATATGTAAACACGATGTACTGTCACAATGGTAATGTGGTGTGTGTGTAAACACTTGGGATGAATGTAATCGAAGTCTCTCTCTCTCTCTCTCTCTCTCTCTCTCTCTCTCTCTCTCTGATACTAATAATATTTTGTTACCAAATAGATTTTCTTACATAAGTGACATAAACTAAATTTTAGAATATATTTGCAGAGAGAGAGAGAGAGAGAGAGAGAGAGAGAGAGAGAGAGCTGTCATTTCATTGCATTGTTGAATACCGATGAATACTGCAATAAGGGTTGTAACCTCTACCGATTGCAATCTCTCCCAGGAGACCGAAATCACGGTTGGGGATTATTGCTCTAACTACCGGAAGTGTAGATATTTTACCATGGAAGGGAAAGGACCCCTGCCGGAACTGTACCAGGGAAATACTGCGATACCCTTCATTAGATACCAATTACCCCCCCTTCCATGAAGGTAGCACCACGGGAAAGTCGACCTTAGCGTGTAGATCCTTTGGGGTGTCTTTGCCTTGCTACGTCTCAAATCGGATCTGCATAGGATGTGCAATACGGGGCAAAGGTTTACTTGTCAGTAATTGAATGCCCTCTTATCGTTTTCTTAGGTCGAAGAAAACTGGTTCACTTTGACCGTTACAATAGAAAGCATAAATAGCATGATCGGACAAAGGAGATGATTAAGGATTTTTTTTTGAATATATATGCGTGTATATATATATATATATATATATACATATATATATATATATATATATATACATATATACATATATATATATGTATGAATTTTTTTCGAATATATGTGTATATATATACTGTATATATATACATATATATATATATATATATACTGTATATATATATACAGTATATATATATATATATATATATATAATATATATATATATATATATATATATTCTATACACTGGATACTATATACATAAATATATACTATATATCTATACTATATATATATTATATATATATTTATATATAATTTATAGATATATATATATATATATATATATTGTATATTTATTATTGATAGCATACAAAAACAAAAGTTTTTTTTTCAGTTATTCCATTCAGATTGTTGTTTTCCCGTATCTTCTTGCTATCTTATTATACGTCGACTTCATCAATAGCTAAAAAACCTTCGATGAAATTTTTTTTTTTAACATAAAAGGAATTGCAGTTATTTTATAAATTTAAAATTCTAGAAAATAGACCACCATATCTTTGAAATTTTTTACCCTTTGCGTCAATAGGCTTAGGAGGATCGGATGATGATGTCTTTGAAATTAAACATAAGTAAAAGTAAAATTAAAGCGAGAAGAGTTTACTTGATTCGTAAAGTTCTCCTGAAATACCCGAATTTGCTTCATATTTGTTTTCTTTTATAATTTCGACTGTAACATACAAAATGTTAGGAAAACGGGTAAGCAGCAAGCCCTCCAATGAAGTCTTTAGGAAGATGAATTTTACCACTTCAGATCACAGGCATCAAAACAGTAATCAGTACTGGAACGTGTGAAGAAACTTTGGAAGGATCAAAACGAGAGAAACTATGCTGTTGAAGAGGATCAAGGAAAAAAAGTAAACAAGATCAAGTGAGCGAACGTTCTTTGATAGGGGGTACTGATGAGAGGGGTGATTATGAAGGGCGGGGGTGAGGGCGTGTGGGCGCCTAAAAGGAGGGAGGCGGGCTGGAGGGGCTGGGGTGGGGGAATTAGGGAATTGTTTGGCATAGGAGTGTGTCTCGGTAGGAGGAAGGGAAGGGTTAACGGGTGGGTGTGGAGTCTTTCTCTCTCTCTCTCTCTCTCTCTCTCTCTCTCTCTCTCTCTCTCTCTCCAAATGACAGGAAGTAATCATCATGTAAGTATTGTACATAGACACAATCCCTGATTAGGGTGCCCCCAGTAATGGAAGGATTGTCTGATTGAGTCAACATTTTCAGCCGTTGTTATGATTGAGCGTTTTATTTATTTTTCTTTTCTCTGTCATTTTTATAAACATACTGCAGACTGTTCTGATAAAAAAGCGAATGCAATTTACGATGTTTCAGTTATGTGTTTGTTTTTATTTTTTCTTTTAACACGAAAATTTTGCAGTCTCAAATTTTCGACATTTTTTAGAATTTTACCGTCTCAAATTTTCGACATTTTATTTTTAATCTTTTAATTTTTTTAAAGTCTATTCGGCCAAATGTAATTCTGAATGAGAAACAATGGAACAATATCATTCTTGGAGGTAATAGTAATCTTTGTATTTAAACTATTAGTAGTGCTTTTGATGCATAGATAATTTACTGGTACTTTCTCCAATATTGCTTGAATAAAAAATCACTATTTCCCAGTGTTGTCCAGAATTAAACATCATGATTTTCATGTTAACTACTATCATCATTTATGCTGTTTCTCCAAATATCCAATACTACTATCATCAGCCATGTACAGTAGTTTCTCTAGATATCCACTACTACTATCACCATTCATGCAGTTTGCTAAATATCCGAGCAACATTAAGAATTCTCCCATTGATAAAAAAGTAAAAATGTCTGTGAATAACCTCCAGGACTGCCACTTCGAGACGAATCGGTTGATTTGGCGGCCCTCTTAACAGTTCTCCGATTTATTAGCCGTTTCCTGCCAGCGAGACAAGTAAACTGTGTGTCGCCGGGATGGCTGTGGGATGACGGGCTTGTGAGGGATTTATAAGTTAGGGCTATTTTTAATCATTAGAAATTTTCTATCAATGAACCAAATCTTGAATGTTTTGCAAAATTTAAGAATTGATTTGGATATACGATTTGTTATTGCCAAACGACACTATAATTTCTAAATATCAAGTTCATTTCATGTAGGATTTGCATTGCAAAATCGTGTATGAATCATCAGGTATATTTTGAGGCTTTGTACCAGAAAATCATAAAGCTTTTAGAATAGGATTTTTAATTGTCCAACTACAAACGAATTTCCAAAAATAGAATTCTTTCTAAGTAGGATTTGCATTGCAAATAGTGTACTGAATCATCAGGTGGTATATTTTGAGGCTTTGGACCAGAGAAAATCCTAAAGCATTTAAGAATATTTTGAAGGACACTTATCGGAACAAGGAAAAGAACAACCCCGTTTTAGATCTCGTCTTTCATCCATTAAGCGATTAACATCATTGTGGGTCCGTGCGGTATCTGTGATCATGTTCGATCTTCCAGAATGGCATTGTTCAGCAGTTGACCCTGTGGTTGATGTAGCTGTAATTGCCAGGCTAAACTTCCCAGCAATTACATCCCAAACAGAATCGCAAACCCAATTTTTGAGTTCAGCCCGGGAAAGTGGTGTTGACCCTTCTGTGGAACTTGATTACCCACCATCCGTTTCACCCAATTTCAGATAATGTCACCCATTATAGTGACGACTTTTCGGAACCCTATTTATTCCCGTGCATGGGACAGAGACGACAGGCACTTTAGGATTTGAACCGGAAGTCGAATTTGAAGTGTGGACTTTGACTTCGCCATTGTCGACGTCCTTCCAGCGACTTCGTATTCTTTTTCTCGTTGGTTCATTCTGCTTGTCATCAGCTCAGTCCAGTCGTTGAGGGAGGGCAATCTTGCTCTGCATATTCGCTAGCGTTGAGGTTATTATTGATGGGGTTATGTCAGCCGGACCGACGTGGATTCCGAAAGCAATTTTCGAGGAGATTGAGTTAAGGGAATGGCGCGTTGGATGGACCCTCATCGGGAGAGACAGTGTGTGGCCACTTTCTCGCCCGACTGTAATCCTCGTGGATCGTTAATCTGACTTGATTTTGATTAAATTTTTAATTTTACATGATTTTGCTCTCCACACATTTGAAACTCAATCGATGCGGTTGGTAGTTAATTTGTTTGTGTGCCTGGATAAGTATATGTTTGACGTCCAGAAACACTCGTTTTTTATAGAGTATATATATATATATATATATATATATATGTATGTATGTATGTATATATATATATATGTATGTATATATATATATATATATATATATATGTTTGTATACAGGTATATATATGTCTATATAGACTATGTTTGTATATATAAGAAGGCTATATATATATATATATATATATATATGTGTGTGTGTGTGTGTGTGTGTGTGTGGATGCATACAGGTATATATATAGCTGTATGTATGTATATATATGTAAATGTATACATACACACATACATACACCGTATGTATAATATGTTGGCTATATATCGAAATTCTTATGATTCTGGTGTAGTTTCAAAATATTCCATTTCAGAGGTTATCGTTATCATGGGGTTAATATGAATTATCTGGTGTTTGATTTCCTCTTTTTCTTCTACCTAACCTGTAATCTCCGTCATTTATGCTGTTTACTTTAAAATATTCCTACCAACTACATTTACTGTAGAATTTTCTCTCAACCTTGACTTCCAAAATACAAACTCTTGTAAAGAGTTTATATATTTAACACACATGCGATAATGTGAAATGTTTTAGAACATCTGTATAAGGCTAACGAACTACTATCAGATTATATAGTGGTATGTATTTTCTATAGGGCCAATTATCAGAAAACTTCCTCAACATTAACAAAGGCGACATTGTTATTTTCTCTTAGTTAATTTATATCGATAAACTTCCTCAGTATCCTCATTTCCTATAAAGCTTCTGTATGGAACAGCTCCTGCAGGATTTTTGAAAGTGAAAGAAAATGAGTTCGATGGCATCCACCGAGTTACTTAATGAATCCACTTGAAAGGTTATGGAAGAATGTAATCTTGATGTGGATAAAATATTATTGCTGTTATTATGTCCTTTATTGTGAATTATGCGGTGTGGGTTTAGGAAAACACTATTTTCACCACCGTCTGGTTATCAATATTTTGATAGATGGTTTTGGACAAGTATTTAGTGAGATTTTTTTTTTAATCAATTTGGTTCTAATAATTTCAATTATTACTTTGGTTTGTATCTTGAAACGGGACGTTATACAACAGTCTAAGGAGGTTTGCATTTCTTCTATTTCACGACGGGCAGAAAAAATTTCGTCCCTCTGATAACCCAGTTGCCCTATCATTCTTCTACTAGTTTGTGTGTTTTTGTAATTGGATGCTGATGAAGGAATAAATTGAGTATGTAGATGTTGATTAACACAAACAGATCGGGATATTTTATTTATCATAGAAAGTCAATCATAGGTACGCAAACTTGTAGTTAAAAAGCCATAATGATTCTGTTAACTAGATATCACGTCAGTGGAAGTACAGTGTCTCCATGAGAAAGAGAACAGTTAATTTCAAAATCTTAAGCGTTATAGAAGAAAAAGTTATGTATTCTGTTTGACATTTGTATTGTAATTGAAAAGAACTAATTCATGAGCATCACAAAGTTGTAATTAAGAAAAAACGCATGACTTTCCCCATAGAGGCAAAAAATAAAAAACTACTCTCTTGGCAACACTGGGTCTTATGACTCCCTGGGTTGTCTGCCGAGCTCGGGCCATTGCTGTCAGCTGCTGCCACCAATCGGGTTGAATTATTCATTAATTGATCGATTTTGATTGGCTGGTTGTAGCTTGATGAGGGACATGTGGGATAAGGTTTCGATAATGACTTGGCTTAAAGATATCCTTGCTGACCGCCAATAGAATTTTAAGCGAGTAAAATCAAATTATTCATCTGTATTTCCTAAGAGGGGAGAAAGCACTATGAAGAAATAATGAAATGAGTTGTATACTGAAAAGGTCAAAGGAATTTTAAAATCGATCAAAGAAAGATTAACAAAATGTTACCTATAATTTCTCAGTTATTAATTAGATCAAAATTTCAATATAGTTCGAAATAAATGTATGTTTAAATTGAGATAGTTTTAATAAACAGGGATTTTCTTGGATGGAATCTGTTATTTCTTTTAAATTGCCGACAGCTGTAATGATACCCATGATGTTCGTTTCCAGTAGCTGCCAGTTTATGCATAAAATCAGACTACCATTTAAACAGTCTCTCATAGGGTTTTTGTTGGCCAGATTAGTTTGGTATTAATGAATTCTTGGTCAATGAGACCAGACAA
>NC_090732.1:18321863-18334363 GCF_036898095.1 Palaemon carinicauda | reverse complement strand
GAGAGAGAGAGAGAGAGAGAGAGAGAGATATTTTACTGACCAATATTCCATGAACAACTAATGTACTATTTGGTGATGTAAACATCAAAATTCTTGTATATATATATATATATATATATAGAGAGAGAGAGAGAGAGAGAGAGAGAGAGAGAGAGAGAGAGAGAGAGAGATTTTTTACAGACCAATATTCCAAGAACTAATATAATTGTTGGTGATCTAAAAAACAAACTTTCGTTGAGCTTCATTTCTTTTTTATCTGGTATCATTTAGTTCATTTTGTCGGAGATTATTGTTTCTTTTCTTTTATTGTTCTTGATCCTTCATGAGCAGTTCGGACTATGTTAAAGAAAATAGTAATGGTTACGGAAGATTGACATGTTAAATCTCCGGTATCTTGCAGGATGTTTATAGTTATATTCTGTAGGTATATATTGAGAACATGTTGTCTCATACAATATTGTATTTTCCATATTTTGAACGTTTTAGTAAAGGTGTAATTGTGTAACATTTAATTTCAAGTTAACGATAAAACAACTTTAGTCTTAATAGTCACAAATTATTTATAATGTAATTCTTTGGAGAAAATTTAAATAATGAATTCGTAGATGTAATTTGCATGCATATTTTCAGATATGTTTCACCATGATTGTTTTATAATAATAATAATGCCTCGTTTATGCTCACACATGCCTAAATTATTAAGCAGTTTATAGAAAGTTTGTCTAAATCCTCGTTTTTTAATTGTTTTATTATACAGGAACAATGCCTCGTTCATGTTTGTTTAAATTATTTAGAAGTTTATAGGAAATTTGTAGCGATATTATTTTATTGTTTTTATTAAAGAAATTTCATCTTGTATTAATTCCATTTTTTCTCTATTTCAGGTAAGTGAACGATCCTGACCCTATTGATACTATTTCAGATTAGGTAAGATTCTAATACAATTATTTTCCGAATGCTTGCTAACTACAAAGAAATGACTAAAAAGTTTCATTACTCTACCATTAAATTGTGTCCAGGAAGCTGTTCACAAACAAACACACACACTATCACGGGGTAAAACATAAGCTCCTTCCAACTTCGTTGGGGGAGGTAAATCACTAAAAACTACACATATGTTAGAAAACTTGTTGTATGAAAGATACCTTTTGATTTTTATTACGCTTAATCTAAGTATGCTAGAATAAACAGTAAGACTGTTTTTCTTAAGAAAATATTAGTATTAATTTAATTTTATCTGATATGAAAAATAGAAAGAGGAGTTGCTAACTTCCCTTAGGACTGGTGTTACCCCCGAAATGGTATATAGTCAATATTGTTATGAACAATTCGATAGTTAGTGCATCTTTGGAGTTGTAAGTATGTGTTGAATCAAGGTCTATAGACCTTGTGTGGAATTGCCCTATTCTACTACTAAAAAATAAAGCGTTTATATAATAACTAATAAGAATTTTCACGATCAAATTGAGTAATAAAAGTAAATGAGAAAGGGAAATTATTACATTAAACTAATACAAATTACGCTGTCTTTGAAAAGGAATCAGAGATTCTCTCTCTCTCTCTCTCTCTCTCTCTCTCTCTCTCTCTCTCTCTCTCTCTCTCTCAGGTACGGGGCCTTTTGGAACACGATTTCCCGCGTCAGATATAATTCCATTTGGAATATATGATTAATGGGTCTTATCATTAATGTTATCCACGATGTGAAGAAAAATGCTCGGAAAGATTCAGCTCGGATACACCGAAAATACCACCATCTTCAATTCTTCCTTCGTGTTTTGTGTTCCTTGACCTCAAATGACCATTATTTGGAATTGCTTTTAGGTTAATTTCCTTAATGAAGGACCTGGGCAGCGTTTTCGACATGTTTTGCAGATACTGACCTGGAGTAATCATACCTTTGGTTGGTTTGTGTTATCATTTTTATGCTCGTTGGATCGGCGCCAAGGTTGTAGGGTTGACGATGGTGGTCGTAAATCTTCAGTTTATTACGAAGTGTCCATATTTTTGCCTCTTCTTGGGTATTAGAAGACACTTCTCCCTCTTTTTTTCATTCTTTTGTGAATTAACTAAGTGTTTACTTATAAATTATAGATGATTACAGTAGTATGTTTTTGGTGAAATAGTTGTTCAAGATGGAGGTGCCATTATTTCATTATTTAATAAGACTTTGTCCTTATCATGCGCTAAGAATATAGAAATTAAAATAAGACACAAGAAGCTGTGAATTAACCAAGTGTTTACTTATAAATTAGTACAAATATAGATAATTGCAGTAGCTTTTTTTTTTTTTTGTGGAATAGTTGTTCAAGGTGGAGGTGCCATTATTTCATTATTTAATAAGTCTTTGTCCTTAGCTTTGTCCTTAGCATGTGCTAAAAATATGTAAATTAAAATAATTGTCAAGAAGCTGTGATTTAACTAAGTGTTTACTTATAGATTAAAGATGATTACAGTAGCGTTTTTTGTTAAAATAGTTGTTCAAGATGGAGGTGCCATTATTTCATTATTTAACTAAGTCTTTGTCCCTAGCATGTGCTGACAAAAATATATAAATTAAACTAACCTTGATTACAAGAAGGTTGCAAGATCCTGAATCCTAACTATGGTATAGTGTGACTCACTCTTGTCAATCTATATTATACCTTAATAGTATTAGCTCAATATCAAACAATGCAGAGTCATTATCTTTGATTGAAAACAAATATGTTGACTCATAACCAATCATAAATGATGATCTTTTGCCTTAATATATGCCAATCTTTGCTTCTGGGAAAGTGATCAGTTTCGTTTTAGTTTTTATTAATGTTTTACTGTTCATTAATTTGTTACGTTACGATTCTGCTTTTGTGCTTATGTAAGTAAATAATAAGATTGTATAGTGCTCCCCTTACTGTTAAAAATTTCCCGTGAAAACGGTAAAAAAAAAATCCGGGAATAAGTGTTGCCAAGCATTTACCATTTTAAAAACGGATATATTAACGTAAAGGAGTGATATGGCCACAAACCCTTAAAAAATAACAACAAAATGTGATAAAAATAACGGCCACCTGTATTTTACTGAAATACGGCTGAGAATAGTATATTTTTAAGGAGAATTTCCGATTAAAATTACGTTTATTTTTTAACTGCTGTTTTACCATAGTTATGTAAAGTGAGCTATGTTGAACGTATTTGAAGATCCCGTACGAGTCTCTACTAGCCTTTCAGGCGTATGTTTTTTTTCTCTTTACGCAAACAATTCTCTTCTAAGAAATTGATGTGTTCTGTTTATTTTTTGTTCCACTCATAGCCTTATCGTAAAAAAAATTGTCAGTATGTTCATGTAATATTCATTTATTTAGATGACAGATATAATCATATTTTCAAACATTGATCATTTCTTCCTTGTACCATTATTCCTTTCGTAATGTCCTATGTTGTCTTTGATTTTTCGACCATCATCTTATTTTTTTTTCTCTCTCTCTCTCTCTCTCTCTCTCTCTCTCTCTCTCTCTCTCTCTCTACACACACACACAATATATATACATTATGTATATATATATATATATATATACACACACACACACACACACACACACACACACATATATATATATATATATACATACATATCACTCTTTCTCTCTCTCTCTCTCTCTCTCTCTCTCTCTCTCTCTCTCTCTCTCTCTCTCTCTCTGTCGACCATCCTTCCCATCATCCCTATAATTAGTATCATACATCAAGTAATGACTTCCCCTCACTAGCTGACCTGGCTCAAGCATCGCCCCCTCCCCTCGACCCCTTATCTCGTGGAGTCTGATCTTTCTCCCCTCTTCATAAACTCCTGCATTATCATGGCTCGATTTAATCTATCTTTCAACTTTAGCAAATGTCCACATTATTGATAAAGTCAAAATTCGTTTATAGTAGAATGCAACTAATATATTTATGACAAGTTGTATTTTTAATATTTTTAATTTGCTGTTGTCCATCTGTTTATTTGCTACTGCGTAGTTTGGTCAGTCGGCTGACCCTGCATCTTTCATCTCTAAAGTCTCTCGAATTTTATGGGATCTTTTCTCTATTGCTGTCCGTCCAGTCGTATTATTATATTCAAGAATCAATTACTAATTTGATCTTCCATCGTCCTTACAAAATAAGTTTTGAAATGTGTTGAAGACACGATGACACATTGCTGAGAACTAATACTGAACTAGTACAGGAGCCAAGGCATCTATAGTCGAGTCGCTGGTATGTAATCGGACTACCATCATTTGAATTCATCAGGGGACACACAAGGAAATATATGTTTACACATATAATTAGAAAGTTTTTTTTTTTTTATTTAGCGTCGCTTTTGGTAGCTATAGCAAATGATGCTCTCTGATTCAGAAATTTCCTCATTGGGCTATTTTCCATGTTGGAGCCCCTGGGCTTATATCATCCTGCTTTTCCAACTAAGGTTGTAGCTTAATAATAATAATAATAATAATAATAATAATAATAATAATAATAATAATAGTCTCAGATATCGTCGCCTTTGGATGCTTTAGTTAACTGATGCTCGCTGAATCAGAAATGATTTCTGTTAGGGTTAATGGAAACGAATTGATAAGTAACACCCAAAACTCTTTTATTAACTGTGCGTTGTATTATATAGAAAAACAAACCTCGCGTAAAGACGCAAACGCCGACGATTTTATTCACCGCTCCAGAGGCCTAACGGATGGTCGTTATCAAATCATGCAATAAAACCACCACTAATGAGAGGAAGTTGTTTAGAAACACTTTTGATGACCAAAGCCTCCATAGGGAAAGGACTTCAAACGGAGGTAGTAAAGCAGATGAGATAGGAGGGCCTGCCGAGGGGAGAAAGGGATGCGAGGGAGAACCCTCCTGAAGGATATCAAAAGATGCTTAAATGTGTATTTAGTCTCTCTCTCTCTCTCTCTCTCTCTCTCTCTCTCTCTCTCTCTCTCTCTCAGTATCGTTGTTTTGTCGGTGTTGGAAAGTTAATATTGATGCAATGTTGTAATTGTGCTCATAGTTGCAGTAAGGCTAGACACAATAACCAATATATATTCCTTTTTTTTATTGTATTATTATTGCATTTATGCATCCTGTTAATTGAAATTTATGCTGCTAAAATTTTCATTTTGTATTTTCATTTAATGAAGCTATCATCTCTACGCCGTGTTATCATAAGATCAATCCTTGCCATCTTTTTTAATTGAACTCTTTCTATTGTATTCATGACAATCGGACCGTCCAACGAATAGTTCCTGTCCTTCCCCTCTTTCTCTGTCATCAAGCTCACCTCTCTTCCTGTTTTTTCCCTTTAACAGCCTCCTGTCCCCTCTTGCCTCAATCTTGTCTCACAAAGGAAGGGGAAATGCTGAGTGTCTCAGGAGTGGACGATCCGGACTCCACCCTTCTCAGTCAGCCTGCCACCCGAAAACTCTGGTTTTGATAAAATGCAAAGAGAGATTCATTGTTTGAGTTGGAAGGAGGTTATGTTTTCGCCTCTGTTTGTGTGTTTGTGTGTGAGTTTATTTGTGAACAGCTTCCTGGCCACAATTTAAAGTGTTGAGGAATGAAACTTGCAGGGATTAACTGTTATGTAAAAAGCTGGAAAGGATTAAATTTTGGAAGGTCAAGGTTACGGTCAAGCAAAATGTCCATTTCAGGTAATCAGCCATAAGTTTGGACATCGTTGGTACAGAGACTTCAAACTTGGTTAATATTTGAGTGTATGAAAATCCATCTCAGTTAATACATGCTAAGGTCAAAGGTGAAGGTCAAGGTCAGTGTCAGTGTCATGTAAAAGGTCGAGAAATAAGCTGCGTGCTCCTCTAGTTTGGTATGGAAGTAACGTACAAATTCAGTTTAGACAGTTTTCCGATAGGAAAAGTTGAATAAAAAGTCGTAGGTACTAACAGTGATTCTTTATATATACTAGGTTACGAGTTATGGGTAGATTAAACTCTTTTTAGTTACATTTAGAGGCATTTCTGAGGGAGTATTATATACTCTTAAGTTTCCATAATAAAATAGGTAGATTGGAAAGGGTTAAGATTTTGTGTCTTGACGAACAATAATTCGAATATACGGTAGTTTGTAAAGACAAATATTGGATATTAAAAACGGAATCACTTCTCCCCTTATAGGTGGGGTCTATATGGTACCACCAACTTCCTTATTTTCAAAAGAATAAAAATTCTACCCACATCATTTTTGGGTAGTCTTTGGTAGCTCCTCATCGCTCTTTGAATTAACAATTTTTATAGACTCTAAAACTAGGATGTTTACCACCAGTTTTACTCTATACCAACTTTCAATTTTCAAATATAATGCCTACCATCCCATTTGTAATGTGTTCAACATTTTCCATGATGTACTAAATGTTGACTGATTAACTAATTCAAGAAAAACACAACTATAATACCATGCATTAGTTTGCAATGCTTGGTCTTGCCTTTTATTTGTCTTCGTTACATATATCTCCCATCCTTCCTTCCGAATCCCAATCAGTTTTCCCTCCTTCCCTCATATTGCCCCTATTCCTTATCCGCCCCTGTCCTTCCTCCCATTATCTTTCTTTCCTTCCCTTCTCCTTTTCATCATTATCATGTGAGAGGCTTGGCCATATATCCAGTAATATTGCTGAACGTGCTTCATCCCCCACATTAGCGCTCTGTTAACGATGTCGATAATGACGACGACACCTGGTAATGAGTCGCTAAAAGGAACTCTACGGGCTTCGATCGCCCTCCAGAAGTTTCTCTCCTGGAATTTAAACCAACCTGCTCTCTCTCTCTCTCTCCTGTCTTCGGAACCTTTTTTTTTTCTTCTTCTTTTAGTTTACTATTGTTGTATGAGTCTGAAGTGTATGGGCCTTACTCATTAGAAAAAGAAGCGGTCCTCTGCTTTGAGAGATATTGAATTGTCAGCTTTGAAATGTACAAAGCATTTTCAACACAATATAGTTGATTTAGTAATTTGTAATATGCCAGTAACATCTGATATATTGCCTCGACTGGCGAGAGTTACTTTTTTATATCTGTTAAAATTTGGCAGCTTCATTTCGGAGACAGTATCATCAATTAACGTCGAGATGGAGTCCGGAGAATGAATAATAAAGAAAGGGAAAAATAAGGGCCCTAGCTCATACCTTTACCAGGGCTAAATTAGTGGATTTAATCTTAACTTGGATAAAGTTCTGAGCCGCAATGCGGACAGCTAATAAGAGACTGGGGATGTAGAGAGAGAGAGAGAGAGAGAGAGAGAGAGAGAGAGAGATTTTGCTACCATACCTTAAGGTGATTAGAGGCTTTATTTCTATTTTTGTTGTTTTGTTTAAGCATTTAGGAATTGTGAGATACTAGACACCATAACCCTTTAACATGTACGGAACCCACACGGTTGTTAATTCCGTTTTTACATAGCAAAAACCTTATTTAAAAGATGATTTCAACAGTAAACAAGTAAGGTTTTATAGGAATAGAATGGTCTTATTACTAGGCAACGTCTTAAAGCCTCTAATTGGTAATAAAGATCGCTTATGCAATGTTGAAATTGAAATATAGAGGTTTCAATGGCAGCCTTTGGCAAAATAAGTGCCGATCTTAAGTTTCTTAAAATTTATTAATTTTCAATACATTTTCTGTTTAATTTTAAATGTGAAAAAAATCTGAGTATATAAGAACCAGTTGAGCAACTGGATATAACAAACTGTATTGGAATTTTTTTTAATAGCCAACGGGAACAAGAAATTTAAATACTCTCTCTCTCTCTCTCTCTCTCTCTCTCTCTCTCTCTCTCTCTCTCTCATATGCGATTCTCTTTAGAATATGTAAATTTATCATTGTTACGTCAAGCTCTAATCTTGGAACGTATCCATGTACTTGAAAACAAGATCTGGGGAAAACAAAATTTGGGATTGGCTAAGGAAAAAAAAAGTTATTAATACTGATCTTGGAATTAGCGGTCACAGAAATACCAACAGCAGTAGCAGACCCAGCCAGGGTTCCATTATATCAGTGTCAGGGATATACTCTTACATCCGTTGTCTTCTCCATTAGTAGCATTAGTTAAGCTGGCGGCTCTTAGACTCCAGAAGATAATTATGGCCAGCTTTATGTTTCTGAGCTCGCTACGGCTTTTTTTTTTTTTTTTTTTTTTTTTCCCGGGCCGTTTTTAATTCATCACATTATTTTGTTTGTTCATACGAGGAATTCATTTCGAGTCCCCGCTAAGATATTTTTTTTGATGTTTTTGTTTTTTTAAATATGTTTATGTCGGTTTTTTTAAGGTGGGAGTTTTCACATGGGCTTCGTTATCAATGGCCTATTCACTCGTTTAAATCCTATCTGTGGAGGGAAAAGATGTTGCTAAATGTTGTTTTGGTCCGGCAATAAAGAGAATTATTAGTGTTATTGATTCAAAGTAAAATTATTTGAATAGATTTAGTCAGGTTATCAAACATCAATTTAATTATATATATATATATATATATATATATGTATATATATATATGTATATATATATGTATATATATATATATATATATATATGTATATATATAATATATATATATATATATATACACATATAGTGTGTGTGTGGTGTTAATATGTGAAGTATATTAAAATTTATACGTTCATATAATCTATAAATATTTATGCAAGCGATTCAATTCGATACAAAAATGATTTTTTTTTCTCTGGGTGTAATTATGTCCAGACGTAATTAAGACACGCTGACTAACGGCAAACACGAGGCAGATTTACATAATGCCGAACGTTGCTCATAACTCCATTTCGAATTAATCATCCAACGATTGCTTGTATGCCCTCCCGCACGGAGCCAATCTCTCTCTCTCTCTCTTTCTCTCTATCTAACTACAGCAGAATTATGACCGAATTCCACAAGGCTCTATTAGAGCTCTGCTTCTGGTACGATGTCGCCCTTAGTGACGTTAATCAGAGATTCTTTTTCTTTTCGGCTGCGTCAGCAGTCCCAAGTCTTAAGTTTTTGCTCATTATGGAAGGCCGAGAAAGATTGCATAGCTAGTCTTCATAACACATTCATGCTTGTGTGTGTGTTTCTGCTCTCTCTCTCTCTCTCTCTCTCTCTCTCTCTCTCTCTCTCTCTCTCTCTCTATATAATTCCGTTTTATAATACCAAATGTATTGCTTTATATGACCTCAATGAAGAACTAGGGATATTATAGGTCTCTCTCTCTCTCTCTCTCTCTCTCTCTCTCTCTCTCTCTCTCTCTCTCTCTCTATATAACTTCGTTTAATAATACCAAATGTATTATATGACCTCAATGAAGAATAGTGATTTTATAGGTTTAAATGTGAAGACATTTAAAACTTTACTAGCTGTTTTTTTCTTTATTCGTATGAAAAATAAAAAAAATAATCTTTGAAAGCTTTCTCTGCTGTTTGAAGGAAAAGTTTTCCTAATCTGTTTATCATGTAATGTTGTTTTCTTCAACAATTACTCTTTTCTTACTTTCATGTATTGGAATATGGAGTATCTAAGTAAATTCTAGAATAAAGCTTTATAACTGAACTGTTAAACTGATCTGATTATTGATATTTTCTATACATGCTTGGGCATATACTTGTACTATACAAATTCCTAATTGGAATTGCAATTTATAATTATTATTTTTAGTTTCTGCTTCACTTCAACAGTACATATCATGAAATGCCCATTTTGAATTATAGAATAAAGCTTTAAAGCCTTGTTTTTGGTCTGAATCCCACTGAACTGTTATACTGAATTAGATTATTGATAATTTCTATACATGATCATGCTTGTACTAAACAAATTCCAAATTGGAATTACAATTTATAATTACTGATAAAGTTTCTGCTTCACTTCAACAGTACATATGAAATACCCAAAAGCCACTTGTTCATATGTACTGTAGATCTGCATCGTCGCGGGACTTATAAAAAGTGATTGGGGCTGTTAACATCCATCTAAGAATTTATATATACAAACGCAACGTGACTCGATGAGGCTGGAATTGAGTCAGTTTTAGTTGCTCTAAAGCGACGTTTGATCCTCTTCAATAAGATCTCATTGTGCCGCTCAAATAGATAATGCAGGTCTTCATAAAAGCTGCGAGTGTGTGCGAATGAAGAAGTCTTTGGGAATAAATGGGCCTCTTAGAGTTGCTTAAGAAGGACCCGGTTTTGAGTAAATTGGTCCCCTGGCAGGGAGGTGGAGGGAGTGGGGGCACCGTGCCCTTGCCCCCTTCCCTTTCCATTGGCTGTCCCTGCATATATGCCTGTTTATACCCGCATTACTGTTTGGAGACAAGTAATACATCCCTTGTCCCTGTGGTATGCCTTTAACCGGCAGGTTGTTGTGGTTTCTCCTTTGGACAATTCCCATTTAAGTCTCACATTGTTGTTGTTGGTTAACTTTTTTATTGTGGGGTTTGTTGGTTTGTATGAGTGTATGCCAGCATTGCTGTAGACGACTTCCAGATTTTGTACTTTGCAAAAACGTTAGAAAATTGGGCCAGTAGAATTGATATGAATAATGATTTTGTGATTGTGTACTGTCGTGAAAGGTAAGAGAGAATACGATCTTCAGAGAAAGCTACGCATGCCTTAAGGAAGATCTATCTAGGCCAAAACGAGAGCAAAAGGGGTTACTCTTAATTTTTTCCCCCTCAACTTTTACAAGTTCCTTTTCAAAGTTCCTTTTCCAATACTTTAGTTTCCCCACCTAATTCTGACCATATTTGTATTCTTATACAGAAGCCGTTTCTTATTCCATCCTGTTCGTAATACTAGGCATGCAGTTAATTCTAATAGCCAGGCCTTCTCCACCATGAGGCTCAATACTACACAGTATTCTAGAAGTTTTATTCCAGCTATGACCAAGTTGTGGAATGATCTTCCTAATCGGATAGTGGAATCAGTAGTACTTCAAAAGTTTAAACTTGCAGCAAAGCTTCTTTATGTTGAGCAGGCTGACATCGTCTTCTTATAGTATATATATATATATATATGTATATATATATATATATATATATATATATATATATATATGTATGTGAAATATCTTTTAATGTTAATGTTTTTAAAATATTTTATTTTGATTGTTTCTTACTTCTTATATAGTTTATTTCCTTCTTTCCTTTCCTCACTGGGTTATTTTTCCCTGTTGGAGCCCATGGGCTTATAGCATCTTGCTTTTCCTAATGGGGTTGTAGCTTAGCTAGTAATAATAATAATAATTGAAAGATACAGAAACTGCAGTTTGAAGAGTTAATTTTCCCCTTTATGTCTGTAATATTAGCTTATTAATTACCCATCTTTCTCTGTTTAGCTTTCGGTATTCATATTAGTCATTATCAGTAGACTTCATTTTAGAAATCCAAAAGGGATATGATGACTTATTGTTATGTGCTGAATCAGTTACTAATTGAGTAAGATCACTTCAGTGTTCATTAACCATTAGTACTGAGGTCTGCTACTTGATTTCAGATCATCCATTATTACTTAATTTACGCTGGTGTAAGATTTATTAAATCTATTCCTATTAGATTAATTTTAGTAACCAATTTCGGGGAGCATCCAGGAGCGAACCCAGTTTAGCTATTATTAATAATGTTAATTTTAATAATATTTATTCGAATTTAAATCGAAAAGATTTCAACTCTTTCTCATGGTAGGTTCACGGACCACAAGCCATTTATACCAAATGATGTCTAGTCATGGTGCATCTGCCAGTAAATCGCTTTTGCAATCAGTAATTTGTTATTACATACAAACTTATCACTTACTAGGCTTGTAGCAGCTGTCCATTTGCATTGTTTAAATTAGTTCTCCTCTATTATTGGTCGCGGAATTTTTGAAGTTTTATGAAGTTAAGAAGGTAAATATAGTGGCCATGCGTTTAGTAATGATTTTCAAAGGTACAAGTATCGCTTGTTCTTCTTAAACCTGTGAAAGAACATCTGACTGGCCAAATACCGTATGTCGTCATGGTATTGAAGAAGCAGAAATGTGACATTGAAATCGGTTGCAGAAAGATAAAATGTCCTATTAGATGACGAGGATTTCTGGCTTTAAAATACTTTGTCGTAATTCTCATTTAGCGATTGATGATTTGAGATTTATTTTTTTATTATCTCAACACTTTTTATTTTAAATGATCTTGAATCTCAGCTAAGAGGAGTTGTCACATATTCGTTCCATTTTAGATTTCGAAATTCAGTGAATATAGAATGGTTAAATTATTAATGAAATATTATTAACTCCCTTGTCCTTCACAGGTGCTTGTATGCACGATCACTCGCGCGCGTACACGTGCATATATATATATATATATATATATATATATATATATATATATATATATATATATATATGTATGTATGTATGTACACATATATAGATATACTGTATATATACATATATACATATATATGTATGTATATATACATATATATATGTATGTATATATACATGTATATATGTGTGTATAGA
>NC_090732.1:18311863-18314363 GCF_036898095.1 Palaemon carinicauda | reverse complement strand
GGTAAAGGGATTTATTTAACAAAATAATTAACGGATTAGAATTGTGTAGAAAAGGTTGAGGTATTTATTCAACAAACTAAATTTCTAATTCCCGGATTAAAATTTTGTAAAAAAAAGGTAAAGGGGTTTATTTAATCTAAATAACTGATCAGAATTTTGTAGAAGAGGTAAAGGGATTTATTTAACAAGCTAAATACCGGATTAGAATTTTGTAGAAAAGGTTAAAAGGATTTATTTAACAAACTAAATAGATACCTGAGAAAATCATTAGTAACTCGCCCTGTCGTTTGAGTCACGCATTACACCGCTACTGTGTTTTGTCTGTTCTCTTCCCTTCGGAATGACAGGGTCACCTTCGCCTGTGATAATTGAGAAAGGAAGTGCTCTTAAGTGAACGCGTGAAATTAGTGGATATATACCATGAGTCGCCTTGAAAGCTGATGGGGGAAGGGGAGTTAGGTGGAAATTAAGAATAATTTATATGTCTTGTTTAGGAAGAGCTCATTTGAATCCGTGAATGGGTACATTTGAAGTTTCGTATAAAAGGCGACGATTGCTTCTAATGAAAGAGAAGTTTTTATGCAGCGAGAATTTGAAGAGTTCTTGGCTTTCCCTTTGTCGGATATTTCAGGAGTCGTATTTAAAGCGGATTAATTGCCTTGGACCAAATGGCCTGCTTTCGGTAGTAATTCAGCTGGTAGCAGCGAAACTTGTATAGAGATAATGAAAGTCTTCTAGTCACTCGGAGAAGGTTTATTGTAGTTGCCCTTAATAAATCATTCTAAAAAAAGTTCTTGCTGTTAATTATCGCATTCTGGGGGTTATTAAGCACCCACCCACTCACCCACCCCCTTTTCAACCACCTCAATCCTCTACCCCCCCCCCCATTACTTTCGGTCCTTCGAAGCTACGTAGTTATTAAGGTGTGATTAACTGCCTCATGTATTAGAGGTCCACGACACAACATTAATGAGTCTATTTTCGGGTTCTATTTCTAATGGGTTTGGATTTTACTTGGACTTGTCTACAACCCTTTTTTGCAAGTTTCAGTAACCGTGTTTAGTGGCAATTATTCTCTCTATTTATATAATCTTCACTTTTACGTTTTACTCTTGAGCCCTGTTTAATGGAAAAAAATATCGAACATAAGGCTTTGTGTTTAGTACAATTAGATATAATTAATATTTTGATAAGTATTATAATCTCTTATGCGTTTTACTTTTAAGCCCAGTTTAATGAAAAAAGATAACCAACATGTTTCGGTTTTCGTGCTTAGTACAATGAAATATAATGAATCATTTTATTTATATAATCTTCACTTTTACGTTTTACTTTTAATCACAGTTTAATAAAAAAAGGTATCCAACATGGCCCTTCTTTTGTATTTAGTACAATTAAATATAATTAAGAAAAATCGTTAAGGCTCTTTGTTCGCTATGAAAACTGAAATATTTGACTTTCAAGAAATTGCATCCATTTGCAAAGGAAGTCTTTGTGGGTATTCGTTTGGAATGGTTGCAGTAAATTACTACCCGTTAGTATTTATTGAAGAATTTTACTCGGGAGTAGGCATGAAATTCCATGCAAATTTCTAACTTAAGTGTTAGTGTTTTTCGGTAACATAGCAATTGTGATTCCTTATTTAGAAAATCTATACTGAAATTAACGTGCATTTTCGTACACTATGAACTTCTGAAGAAAATTTATATATTGATTAGGTTTAAACCTTTCATGTTCGATACATGTATACATACTTGTTTTAAATACATACCTGTCGTGTGTTTCCTTAGAACATGTAAATGTAGAATTTGTATCAGATAAGATTTAATTTAGAAAAGTTACGAAACGCTTTTCATTCTTATGTTTATCTAGTGTATGATTAGTGGAAACAATGCAAATAAAGAAATATATTTCGTATGTGACGTGAGGCCATTATATTTTTATGGAATTTTATTATGCTTTTAATTCACCAGAATTTTCGTATACAGTATTTTTTCAATTAAGTATTCCTAAGGAATTGCTAGAATGAAGCTCTCTGTTGTTCTATTATCTGACGTCGAAAGTCCACTATTCTCTCTCTCTCTCTCTCTCTCTCTCTCTCTCTCTCTCTCTCTCTCTCTCTCTCTCTCTCTCTCATCTGTGATAGGTATCGTAATTCCTAAGATACTGTGGTAAAGTCTTCAACTTAATGTCCAACCGGTTTGATCTGCTACTTAAACTATTCGCTTCCAGAATGTTGAATTCTTACACACTACCGCTACCTCTCCTCGATAACTTTTGTTGGCTAATCTGTCTTTTATTAGATTTTATGTTGATTTTAATATGCTTTTCCTATCAGAAGGTGGGATGTCTATTGACTGACTTTCCTGACATAACTTGGCTTGTTCTCATCATCTTGAAGAACCATGGCCCTTCTCTCGGCATTATACCCTTTCCCTCGTCTTCCATCATTAGCAATATTTGGTTTAGGACGATTAATTCTGTCCTGTGTGATTATGCC
>NC_090732.1:18294363-18306863 GCF_036898095.1 Palaemon carinicauda | reverse complement strand
ATTACCTCCAATTTAAGACAATTTATTTTTTTAAACCTTAAACCTTTATTTCATCTCAAGTCTTGGTATGTTTAACCCCACCTTTCCCATGGCCACCCTCTCACCCTCCCTCTTATACGATCTTCGGGAGCAACGAGAAGGTTGTTACTAGCGGGAGACACAGGTTCAGATAATTAATATAAGGGGGTCGAGATCTCCGTCGTAAGAAGGATCTAATGAGAACCCGACGATGCGTGATTGTTTCTATAAGGGACGCGAGATTAATAGACGACAGGATATGAGATTAAAGATGGAGCTCAAGTATAATTTACTCTTTTGTCTGTTCCCTATGTTTGTTTGTATGTATGTATGTATGTATATATGTCTGTCTGTGCATGTGTTGAGGTGTTTAGCAAATTTTCAAATTGTCATTTTCAGTGAATGGAATTATATTTTTCATAAACGAAAGTGATTACAAATTATAAGAGATTTAAGTGTCCGAGTAATTATATTTTTTTCGTATACGAAAGTGACAAGTTATAAGAAATTGGAAGTGTCCAGGTAACTATATTTTTCATATACGAAAATGATTAATTACATTTGAAAAACCCAAACTAAAAATATGGTTGAAATACTTTTCTATATCTACTTAACATAAATATGACCTATGTGTTTTTTATTCTTGTTAGTAAAGTTATCATATGAGAAAGTCAAGTAAATAATGGTAATTAAAAACGAATAATCAGAAATGAGTAAATGAAATCAAAACCCTTTAGAGCTTGTTCCCCTCATATCATTATAGCTGACTCAGCAAAGATTTACGGAAGATGAGAAGAGGAGGAGGAGTTTGTTGTCTAGGTGAATGCATTTTCTTGTCTCTCCTCCTCCCTTCTTGTTTACTCATTCCCCCTTTCTTTGCGCCTTGTAATTACTGCTAAGTCACCATCATCATTCTGCCGAATATTGCTTATACTTATACTTATAGTTAGTTGGTATTTTTTTTTCCCAATATGTTTAACACGCGAAGATTCAGTCAGTTTTGAGTGGTAGAGGGTCACTGGTGTTTTCAGTATTTGTGGGCACATTTCGAATATGATTTATCTTAGTGTAACATAATCGCTCGTCAGGGATGGTTGATAATTGCTTTGTTAAATTCAGACACAGTGTTATATTTCAGTATTTATCTGGAATTCTCCAATATATTATTATTATTATTATTATTATTATTATTATTATTATTATTATTATTATTATTATTATAATTTTCATTATAATTTATATTATCTTCATTATAATTTATATTATCTTCATTATAATTTATATTATTATTATTATTATTATTATTATTACTATTACTATTAACTCTAGCTAAGATGAAACTCTAATTGGAAAAGCAGGATGCTACAAGACCGACGTCTCCAACAGGGAAAATAGCCCAGCGAGGAAAGGAAATGAGGAAATAAACATACTACAAAAGAAGTAATGAACAATTCAAATAAAATATGTTAAGAACAGTAGCAACATTAAAATAAATCTTTCATTAATAGAATATAAAAACTTCCCTAAAAAACAAACAAGAGGAAGATAAGTGAGATAGAATAGTGTGCCTGAATGTACCCTCAAGCAAAAGAACTCTACCCCAAGGCAGTGGAAGACCATGGTACATAGGTTATGGTACTACTCAAGACTAGAGAATAATGATTTGATTTTGAGGTGTCCTGGAAAAGCTGCTTACCATAGCTGGAGAGTTTCCTTTACCTATACTAAGGGAAAAGTAGCCACTTAATGGTCACAGTGCAGTAGTTAACCCCTTGAGCGAAGAATTGATTGGTAATCTGTGTTTTTAGGTGTATGAGGACAAGAGTATGTGGAAAGAATAGGCCAGACTATTCGGTGTGTGTAGGCAAAGGAAAAAATGAGCCGTAACCAGAGAAAGGAATTCAATGTAGTACTTTCTGGCAAGTCAAAGATCCCAGTAATTCTTTAGCGATGGTATCTATCAGTATTTCTGTAAAGAATATAAAACCAACCTATCAGCATTTCTTTAGAAATAATATAAAATCAACCTATTCATACTTTGTAGTATTTCTGCTATATGACCATTTATACAGAATTTGATTATTTTTGTGGCTAATTTGGCAGGATTTGAGATGTACCGCAGTTTACCGTATTCCTTATAAATGTAATTATTTCTTTTATTTTTGGTCCCACCCATGACGCAAATACGACCGACATCTGGCGTGCGATTCAGTGCAATTATTCTGCGCTCATCTTTTTATGACGCATTGCTATTGACGGCGGATGGCCCCCTGGAGCTAATGCGATGGGAAGGGTAATTCAATACCGACGTAGTATTCCAGTAGGGTAACGTGATTCCGCCATACTTAAGGCACACCGAGAGTAACAGTTTTACGGCTCTCTCTGTAACCCTCTGGACGAGCGTCATTTTTAACGGGTTGTAATGAGCCAGCGGCGGCAATATTTTCTTTTATTCTGGCTTCTTATTTTGGTAATGATTCTCTCTCTCTCTCTCTCTCTCTCTCTCTCTCTCTCTCTCTCTCTCTCTCTCTCTCTCTTCCTTATTAAGATTGGTATTGGAGAAGATAAAATGTAATGGATGAACAATAAAAACGAAAATAAGGATTTTTTGTTGTGTGTGTGTGTGTGTGTGTGTGTGTGTGTGTGTGTGTGTGTCGAAGATTAAAATAATTAGATGTGACTGACATGGCCTTTTTGATGTAATTGGTTTATAAATCTCAAGTTTCAAATGACCTACTTAGTTATTTACAATTTAATTTGCTTTTCAATACTTGCGCGGGTGCAATATATTACACGAAATAATAAACATTCTTGTATTAACTATTACTTAAAGTAAAAATCTGGATATTGGGGACAATTGGGGACGAGTATAACTAACCCATTCCCCTGTTCCCAACACCTTCTCTCTTCGCATAGATTTGTAACCCTAAAGGCGTCATTCCCATCCAGCTTCGAATGATTTTCGACCATCCCGACTGTGATTAGAAACGCCGAGTCCTGACACTCCCACCGGTATCAGAGGTAATATCTCTTGCTAAATTAATTATGAGGCGAAACGAAGGTAACAAATACAGTAGCCTCTCGTTAATCCGGACTATGTTGTGTGTGTGTGTCTTATCCAGAATATTTGCCTCTCGCTGGATCGACTTCAAACGACGAGATGATGATGTTTTCTTCTGTGCTGCAGATGGGTCGCTTCTCTTAGAATTGTTTTTTCTTCTATAATTATGAAGGTTCGATGACTTTTAATTTTCATTTAATTTTACGCCTAGATACGGTAGTATCTCCGTGTTAGTGTGTACGTGTATCGTTCATATATTCCTATTGGTTCTGTTTTTCTTTACAAAACTTATTGCTTACTGGGATAAATCCTCTTTTCGTCATCATCATCTAACATATTCACAAATCACAATCTTATAAGAGGTATCCAGTAGAAAGATTAATGGGTTTGGGAATAGCTATTGCCTAAAAATTGACACTTCTGTATTTCATTAAAAGATTGCAGAGTCTTGGCCATCTTATTATTATTATTATTATTATTATTATTATTATTATTATTATTATTATTATTATTATTATTTGCTAAGCTACAACCCTAGTTGGGAAAGCAGGATGCTATAAGCCCAGGGACTCCAACAGGGAAAATATCCCAGTGAGGAAAGGAAACAAGAAAAAACTATAAAAATTTTAACAAAACAAGAGAAAGAGAAATAAGATAGAAAAGTGTGCCCAAGTGTACCCTCAAGCAAGAGAACTCTGACCGAAGACAGTGAAAGACCATGGTACAGAGGCTATATCACTACCCAAGACTAGAGAACAATGGTTTTATTTGGAGTGTCCTTCTCCTAGAAGAGCTGCTAACCATAGCTAAAGAGTGTCTTCTACCCTTACCAAGAGGAAAGTGGCCACTGAACAATTACAGTGCAGTAGTTAACACTTGGGTGAAGAAGAATTGTTTAGTATTCTCTGTGTTGTCAGGTGTATGAGGACAGAGGAGAATGTGGAAAGACTAGGCCAGACTATTCGGTGTATGTGTAGGCAAAGGGAAAATGAACCTTACCCAGAGAGAAGGATCCAATGTAGTATTTGTCATGGGAAATACCATGAAAGGCGAATGATTAATCCTTTTATCTCAATGGCAATGAACTACATGTTTGGTTTAGACGTTGTACAATGGTAAATATATTTTCGAATAGATTGAATGTAAATGATCTTAAATGGGGTATCATAGCATATAATTTTATGTAAATTCTTCCTTACTTTTGACCCATAATTCCATTTAATATTTTCTTTTCCATTGTCTCTTTATCAACTGCAGATTCTCTCTCCTACGTAAATAAAAGGATAAATCGTTTAACACGCATTCCAAATGATTTATTCCATTATGAACTACAAGAGATTACTCCATTTCTGACATGGAATCTTATTAACATATATTTTTAAGAGAGTTGAATGTTGTGTTGTAAGACGGATTAATCTCTAAAGAATTTTCAAAATACCTATGATTCTCTCTCTCTCTCTCTCTCTCTCTCTCTCTCTCTCTCTCTCTCTCTCTCTCTCTCTCTCTCCACACAATATATATATATATGTATATATATACATAAATAAATATATATATAATATATATATATATATATACATATATATATATATATACAAATATGTATATATTCACTATTATGAGAGAGAGAGAGAGAGAGAGAGAGAGAGAGAGAGAGAGAGAGAGAGAGAGAGAGAGAGAGAGAGAGAGAGAGCTTACTGAAGTCAGGTATTTTTAATTTATTTTCGAATTTTCTCTTAAATTCTTATCGTCGACCTGTTAATTGATTTTCATATGTCCTTGAAAAAAAAATTTCTTTTGGAACTAAGTCTCTAGAAGGATCTATGACATTAGCCATACGACATTATTAGAATTGATATGCTTCTCGGAAGAAATATATTCATCTAAGTGTATTTGTAACAATTTGTATTAATATCTTTATTACATATTTAGGAGTGTTTTTAGTTTTGTTTAATTATATAGAAATTTTATTTTCAGTTTTCTAAATCACTAATTAATTTCATCGTTTGTGATTAATAAGGCTTCTTCATTAACTATATTGAAATTTGATTTCCAAATTTCTAAGTTACTCCTTATTTTCATTGTTTGTGATATACGTATATAAGGATGCTTCTTTTAAATCAATACTGAGCTATTCTGAGCATCGTTATCCGGTATTCATATAACACCACTTCAGTCTGTCTCCTTCTCACAAAGCAATACTGAACTATCCTGAGCAACATTATCCGGTGTTCATATATCACCACTTTTCTTATAAGTCTTCTCACAAAGCAATACTGAACTATCCTGAGCAACATTATCCGGTATTCATATATCACTTTTCTCTTATAAGTCTTCTCACAAAGTATTACTGAACTAGCCTGAGCGACATTATTTGGAATTCATATACCATCATTTTTCCCCTGTGCAACAAACAAACAAACTAACAAACAAACGGAAATGGAGAACAAACGCAGGTGGAGCAGAAAAGCCTCAAAGGAACTTGTTCCTCTTTTCCTCTTCTTTACACTTTTTGGGAAACGTCCATAAGATCTTTTCGTGTTTGACTGTTGGGGGCCGTTTGGTGGCGCTAATTCCTCGGTGTCATGGAGGCTTAGAGACTTAATCCCGAGGAATTAGTCGGGGATCCTCCTAAGAGGTTCTAATGCTGTTAAAACAATGTCCGACCATTTTTTTTCCATCTATGGAGGAGATGGGGTGAGGGGAGAGGGGAGCTAATGGCTAACAAGGGAGCCTGTTAATGATGCTTGAATAGTCGTAGGGTGTGTGTTTGGATAGGGAGAGGGACGGCCGAGGGGAGAGGATAGTGAGAGATGCTGAGCAAGGGGCAGTCTCTTCATTTTTTTTAGTTGGCTTATTTGAATAATGTCAAAAATGTGAAGATTAGGGTTCAAGATGATGATGACGCTGGTGGTTTATTATGGGATGAATAATGTCTCTCTCTCTCTCTCTCTCTCTCTCTCTCTCTCTCTCTCTCTCTCTCTCTCTCTCTCAAAAGCTATACTGACATTTGTTAATGTTGTACATCCAGTACTTATTTGCGTAAGGTATACATCTTCATAGGGGGCAAATAAAGAAACTGAGAGAAATAGTTCTTGTGACGTTCACACAAAAGGAATAACGATAACATTCGGGTTTTAAAAAAAGAAATAAAAAAAAAAAAACTTCAAACCCACCGCTAAGAAATGTCGATAGAAAAAGTTATGGATCGATATAAAATGTTCTGTAGTTGCTGAATAACGAAACAGAATACAGCTGATGCGCGGATGGGATTAATAGATAATGAAGTTCGCGGCAATTAAAATCGACGGTGATTGTTCAGCGCTTCGGGAAAATGACCTTGGCTGCGGTTAGATTGATTTTTGTGTTTGCGTTTATTAACTAATGTGTGTGTGCATTATATATGTATATTTATACACATGTATATATTCTCTCTCTCTCTCTCTCTCTCTCTCTCTCTCTCTCTCTCTCTCTCTCTCCTCTCTCTCTCTCCTCTCTCTCTCTCTCTCATATATATATATATTATATATAAATATTATATATATATATCTATATATATATTATGTATATATATATATATATATATTCTATATACATTCTATATATATATATATATATATATATATATATATATATATATATATATACATTCTATATATATATATATATATATATATATATATATATATATATACACACACACATATATATATATATATATATATCATATATTATATATATATATTATATATATATATATATATTTTCTATATATATATATATTTATATATATAAATATATATATATATGTATATATATATATATATATATATATATATATATATATATATATATATATATATATATATATATATAATATAGACATACTTACATATATATATTTTCTATATATAGTATGTCTATGTGTAGGCATACATGAATGAATGATTAATAGTTTTGTAATGTCTTCAATGTGGTAATTCTCATTCAATAATACCATTTTCGTTTGACATTCATAAAATCTCTACAGGCTACTAAACCTAACTTTGTTTAAAAAGCTGTAATAATAAAAAAAGGGATATGAATTTTTCTTTTAAAAGATAAATGAATGGTGTTAGATTCGCTGTTTTCATAGATGATGATGATAATTCTCGTTATATTACGAATCCCTTTGCTTCAGAGGATTGTTACCGATTTTTTGTCATTATTGATTATATTATATAAGTATATTTATTTATTCATTTAATATTACCTTTTCATGGTTGACAGCTGTGCTTAATTTTTATGTTTATTCTGGATGCTTACCCTTATATGGCTTTTCATTTTTGGCCAGTTATTATAGGTGTCCTTATGAAAGCGAAGAAAATTATGATTTGTTCCTGAAAGATGAGTTTCTTATTGACGTAAACATTTTTATGCTATTTTTTCTTTTTCATTGGGACGTGGGTAACAAATTTTTCTTTTACTGTTATTTGCCATTACTCTGTTTTTTTTTTTCTGTGAAAACTTAATTTATAATCTCTGACTTTTCAAGTTCTCTTCTTATTTGTTCCTTACGAAAGTGTGCACATTTTGAACATGGATACTGTTTCATAATAAGTTGGTTTTCTTCGTATGCCAAGAATTTTAAATAAATCCAACCATAAGGTTCAAGGTGGCTGATGTGGTAATGTCTCTTGACTGGTGAACGCCAGACTGGTGTTAGAGTCCCACTCAAACTTATTAGTTTCTTTGATCGCAGCAACCACACCATCCTTGTGAGCTAAGGTTGGGGGGGGGGAGCCTACAGGTCTATCTGCTGAGTCATTAGCAGCTATTGCCTGGCCCTACTTGGTCCTAGCTTGGGTGGAGAGGGGCTTGGGCGCTGATCGTATGAATATATGATTAGTTCTTATGCTATTGTCTTGCTAGAAAGGGCAATGTCACTGGCCCTTGTGGCCTTTAAACCTATAATGGCAAAGCTTTTTCTTTTTCATGTCGCCAGTCGAAAGCTATCAGGTACATCCACAACTGTCTCATTTGAGAATTGACATGATGAATCAGAGCGGTTGTAATAGGAAAAATAAGTTCATCATATCAGACGAAAGTAAATGAGGCACTTTCAATAATGGAGGTAATAGAAGGGTATTAGTGCCATGATAGCTCATCAGGAAGCACTTGTACTTAAAAGGTTAAACAGTCAATTGTCGAGTAGGTGTCGTAACCTACAACTAGAGATTCGAATCCTGTTCCTAAGACACGGAGATTCGATCTTATTGACAACGTAGATGTGTGATACACCAAATGTCGGTTCTCTTGTCTGTTCGTTGTTTTGCTTATTAGCTACATAAAGAAGAAATTACTTATTTCCTCTCTCTCTCTCTCTCTCTCTCTCTCTCTCTCTCTCTCTCTCTCTCTCTCTCTCTCTCTCTCTCTCTCTCTCGTGTTTTCCCGATGGCTCAAAGCCCGAGGCTCTGTAGAAGATTCCAAGGTTGCATCTCGGAAGATTAGTTCAATGCCATCTTGAGAGACTTCATTATGTAATGACATCTAATTACATATATCGTAGATTAGTACATTACACCTTCCTCTGTAAGTGAGTATATTCAATTTGCAAAATTCTATTATAGATATTGTTATTATTATTATAATCATTATTATTATTGTTATTTATTATTAATTATTATTATTATTATTATTATTATCATCATTATTATTATTATCATTATTGTTATTATTAATGTTGTTGATGTGCGTTAAGCCCGTTCAGTATTCAAGGGAAACAATTAAAGACTTGAATATTGCATATCCCCAAGAAGTCAGTAAAAGAGAGAGATTAATTTGTATAAAATTTCCACCCTTAAAAGTCAACCATCTATCCAATCACCAACTTTATAAGAATTTACACAAGTTTTGACACTTCACATTCAGCACGTAAGCTCTCTACGCATTCTCTGAAAGAACTTTAACGACGGTAGTTCATCTCTAGGTCTTTTGTTCCTATTATTTTTATATACATATTACTCAGAAGGATAGACAGAAAACTTCAATTAAGTTGGGGGAAGTGGAGGCCTATTTGCCAGGTAACGGGAGGCACCATGCATAAAATACCAATAGGCTTCAAGTGCTTAATGGGAACGTATGTTGTCAGCGTAATGGCTACCTGTCATGTGTACAGAAAGGGCGAATTCTTTCGGAAATCTTCATCAGGGTGAGATTGTTTGAAGAAGAAACACGGGGCTTCAACTAAAGAATTTATTTTTTTCCCAGTCCAAGATCGATCAAGCATCTATCAAGAGGAAATGTCATAAGAAACTTAAAAGTTTAAAGGGGGAAACTAATGACAAAATGTTTCGATACTTTTAGCATTGATAATCTAATATGTAGAGTGGACAGTGTTGATTATAAGATGATAAATACCATACGTGAAGGTGTGGTGAATATGAAACATTTGAGGCAATAAAAAGTAATTTTCATAAACTGAAGTAATTACAAAAACCCCTTTGATGATGATCCTCCTTTAAAGTTTAAAGGGGACCGTAATGACAAAATGTCTGAATACTTTTTGCAGTGATAATCTAAAATAAAGACTGGACAATGTTGCTTGTAAGATAATAAATACCAAACATGAAGGTGAGGAGGATATGAAGCATATTTGAGGCAAGAAAAAATAATTTTCATAATCTAAAGTAGATGATGAATGGAGAAATATTGAATTCAAAGTTCAAGATAGAGACGACTGGCGAAATCTAACAGAGGGCATTTGCGTCAATAGGCGTAGGAGGAGATGATGAAAGTAATGACAAAAACCCCTTGATGATAGTGATGAGAACCATGAAATCATTTTAGGGGGGTGTTGGGGCTATGGGGTTGTAAGAATAAAAAAAAAAAAGTAAAGAAAATGAATTGATGCAAGATGACGATCATTCTTCATGTGAGCGATCGCGTGTCATTAAATTTCGCTCTGCGTTAAATCCCTGTGGACGAATGGTAATGAGAAAGACCATTCTTATGAATCTCTTATGAATTTACACACGCGCCATTCCGAACGAAATTAATTGAAGAAAAACGAGTGTTTACGGGGGTTCGGGGGGAAGAGAATTCGCATAGATGAACCCCGCCTCATCCACTAAAGTTTTTGATTTATTTCGGCGCGTTTCTCAACATAATGGTTGTTTTTATGGCCGAATTTCAATTTGGATTTCCTTCTTTCCTTCTTCTTCATTCTCCTCCTCCCTCCCCCCCCTCCCCCTCCCCCCTCTTCCTCCTAGTCTTTCCTTTGCTTGCATTTCAAGAATGAGGAGGATAAACAGAGAGAGAGAGAGAGAGAGAGAGAGAGAGAGAGAGAGAGAGAGATTAATAGCTTGTTTTCTTAAGGAGGGGGGATAAAGGAGAGTAGATTAAGAGTAAGAAAACATCAGAGTTATTGTACTTGAATATGAAACATATTGGTCACACAGCATATGAGACTCAGAACTATACTTTATCATTATTGAAATAGTTATCTATAATTTTTTTTCTTATAAAAGATACTAAAAACACGAGAACGAAGATTAAATTAAGAAAAATTAAGAATAATTTCAGTGACTAAATTTTGTAAGGCGAGAACTTTTTTGTTTAACACATAAAGACGTATAAACTCATTAAAGATATTGATAATCTAATCTATTCATGTTCTAATGAAGAGAATACTCGCTGATTGCCGCAGCGCAAGGGGGAAAGCGACCCTACGGCCGGAAACATTAAGGACCCATTTCCCTCGCTCTCACTTCACTTAGGATCTTTTCATCAGGAAGAGATAATGAGGAATCTTATTTAACTGGATCCTTTAATGAGGGCCAAATCTCGGTCCGGATTAGGCACAAATGATTTTCATTAATTCAATCTCACTAAGGTATTATTGCCTAATTAAAAGAGAGACGGGAAGATTAAATTTATAGGGTCGAGGAGAGGGGAAGGAGGGGCCGGCCTTTCCAGGGGGTCACAGATCCAAGGTGGATGTCGGAACAATTTCTTTCTGTAGAGGGGCGAAGAAAAATTAGATCTTCCTTGCTTAATCTGTTTTTTATCTTTTCTCATTTATTTATTTTTGTCTTGTCTCTGTTCAAGTCATTTATATTAAGAGAAAGAAGACCACTATGAATTTTTTTTAGTTTCTCTCTCACTGCTTCACACTGTAAGTAGATATCTGAGACGCTTTCAGCCTCACAATTTTAGGCAGATCTGATACATTTTCGGTTTCACAATTTTAGGCAGATCTGATACATTTTCGGTTTCACACTTTCAAGATCTGAGACATTATCGGTTTCACACTTTTAAGCAGATCTGAGACATTTTCGGCTTCACACTTTTAGGCAGATCTGATACATTTTCGGTTTTACACTTTCAAGATATAAGACATTATCGGTTTCACACTTTTAAGCAGATCTGAGACATTTTCGGCTTCACACTTTTAGGCAGATCTGACACATTTTCGGTTTCACACTTTCAAGATCTGAGACATAATCGGTTTCACACTTTTAAGCTGATTTTCGACAGTTTCGGCTTCACACTTGAAGCAGATCTGAGACATTCTTGGCGTCACAATTTCAAGTAGATCTTAGACATTTTCGGCTTCACAATTTCATGCATATTTTAGACAATTTCGGATTCACACTTTTACGTAGGTCTGAGACATTTTTTACTTGTTCTGCATGCTGAAATCTAAATACATCATTATTCAACAGGAAAATGGTATTGAACATTGAGCTAAATTAGCAGTAAACAGCAATTCCTCGGTAGATTTAGGAGAATGAGGAAGTGGTAAGTAATGGTTAGAGTTGAATTATTAGAAAATTTCAATCAAGAATACCGTTGAATTAAGAATTCAAAACATTACCTATCCATTGCCGTATTTTTCACATCTAAGTCTGGTTTTCTCTTTTACAAAGAACATTACATACGCTTATGATCTTGGAATGCTATGCTCAACCTGCTAATGATGTACTGTAATCACTGGTGTTATTGTTTATCTTAATTTTTTTTATACTGATATCTTAAGTGTAACATCAATGCACCCCTTTTGTAACTGTATTTGGCTTTTTCTGAAATAAAGATTATTATTATTATTATTATTATTATTATTATTATTATTTAGTAAAGTTTTGTTAGGAAACTGGCAAGGTGATCGCTCACAAAGCCCGGATGACTAAATACACGAATGTCGTTTTGTATTCACCAAACGAATAGAAAGTTTCAAGGGCTGACCTTTTCAGTGGTTTCGTAATTACTCTATCAAAGGAATTTTTGTCTCTTTATCTCTGGCCACGATTTTAAGTATGCACTTCTGTTGAATGATAATTGGAAATCTGTTTCATCAGGTTTATTCACAAAAGACATTTCGGAAGAAAAGGACTTAAAGGGTTTTATTACTAAAAAGATTTTGATATTTTTGATTTCAAAG
>NC_090732.1:18276863-18289363 GCF_036898095.1 Palaemon carinicauda | reverse complement strand
CTATCAAGTATTAACTAGTTTCACACAATTAGGGTCGATTTAGTCGTTCGATTAGCCCTCCTATTTCCATTCCTTATTCAGCATCGTGAATAAAACAATGCATTCTTGATATCTTGCGCGTGAATTGTTCATCTTTGTGGGGAGTAATTGCTTCTATACCTCATTGGGAAATGTAAGTGTATTTGTGAATTGGTCAGCCTTTGTAACTTTTATTCAGCAACGTTGCATTTGAATCTGCTGGAAACTTTAATAACATTCAGCTGCGTTTCATTAATTAGAGGGCAAATGTTTCATATTGAATGATATATAATCTGCCTGTTTCGTGCATATGTCTGTCTATCACGCCGATATTCATCTCTTATACATTATAATTAAATTTTCTGTATGTATTGGATGCATGCTTTAACTTTCTTAATAACAACGATTACAGATGTTTGTTTTACGTAGCTTATTCGATTGATTGATTTCATCCATTTACCTTTCGCTCTGTATATTTATATACATCAGATGCGCCTGTTTGATTTTTCTACCAGTAGTGCTAAAGCTTGTCAAGATTTTTGTGTATAAGTTTGTGTTGGGGAAAATGTTGTTTATCACCAATACGTTAATAATCGTTACCTTTGGTAAAATTTCGTTTATTAAGGATGCACTAGTTAGTTTCTATGACTTCCACACATGTCACTAAATCATTTGTACGAATGGGCACGAGGGTGGTTCTTGTTGTTACATTAATAACATCGACAAAAAAATATTTTTTTTTCTTCCACTTCAAAAATTGATAATTTTTCTTTTCACATTGTAAGTTTTTATTTAATTTCTATCATTATTTTGTTGGCTGTTATCAGTAAATTTTTATTAATTTTCACTTAATAGTTTAGAGTGCTTATTGTTAGTAATACATTGCCTTCTGTGAGGATAATGTAGGTTGCAAAAGAAAGTCGAAATTCCTTTGTTAAAAGAAAGCTCATTGTTACCAGTTGAAAATATTCTACTGTTCATTGTTACCAGATATAAATTCCATCTTATTCAAACAACAGATTATATATAATTAATGACTGGCATCATTAAATCCGATGATGGGATGAAGATGATCAGTAGAAATCCAATTAAAATACTCATTTATATTTGAAAAGAAAAATAATTTTTGAGATGTAATTCAAGATGCTAAGATAAATTGACTTTCGAAAGTTAATGAAATCAGTGTTGCCAGACAAGGGAAGGAGGTGTCTCTTCCCTAGCTACCAGATAAAGTACAATGAGTAACTATCAACATTAAATTCATGATGAGTTGAATCTGGTATCAGCTCTCATCGTGGCAATCAACATTTCAGATTCATGGGTTAGATTCACCGCATGAATTGTGCGATTAAAAGAGAGTACTGCTAGTTATGATGATGATGCTCTACGAAGTTTTTGCGACTTTAAATCAGTGTTATATTCAATCGTCTGGCAGCCAGAGATCGATACCTTTATGTTTTTTTTTTTTTTTTTTTTTTTTTTTTTTTTTTTTTTTTTTTGTAAGCCTTCGAATGGCTGTGTTTAGATGGTTAGAGAAGGTGGGTGCGGCTTTTCGATAATTGCATTTATTCAAGTGTTCAAAACCCTATTTTTCTTGATACAACTCTGTAATTGTTATATACTTTACACCTTCCTAATGTACATTGATTTATAAAATTATTTTGATTGCTCTGGATATATTTGATAAAAGATATGTTTATATATATATATATATATATATATATATAAACATACATACATACATACATACATACATACATACATACATATTAAAAAAGTGGGCCCACGTGCTAATCCTCAGTGAAGCAGTCTACATTAAAAACCAAATGAGCTTCGGTTAGCCTAAGAATTAAATAATGTATCTAGCAATTGTTCAAGTGTAATAAGTTTCAATCAAGGCGAAAAACGTATTGATGTAGCAGCCTCGTCCGAAAAGTACCTGCTGCTAACTGATAAGGTAATATCTTGAAATGTGATCTAGGTTGAGAAGTCATATGGTATTCTCTCTCTCTCTCTCTCTCTCTCTCTCTCTCTCTCTCACTCTCTCTCTCTCTCCGTATGTATATATATATATATATATATATATATTATATATAATATATGTGTGTGTGCTTATATCCATGTATATCCTGTATCTCACGCAGGGTACGATAATCTGTAACCAGGATATATATATATATATATATATGCATATATATATATATATATATATATAATGGATACGTATGTATATATATATGTATATATATTATATTGTATGTATATATACTCATAAATGATGTGTATAATATATGTATTATACATATGTACCCATGTTGTTTATATACTCAGAAAAATGTACATAATTGTATATTATATTTAGGTTTTTTTATATATATATATGCATATATATATACATACATACTGTATATATATGTATGTATACATATACGTGTGTGTGTGTGTGTATATATATATATATATATATATATATATATATATATATCTAGTAAATTGAGAACCGTGACTCAAAAACATCCTGACAAGTGCTTCCGTCTCTGTCCTAATATTTATAAGAATCATGAAGATACGACTTTTGGTTTTTTATTTAGAGTACCTCTTAAACATTCCTGCTTAAAAGTAATTAAAGTATAGATTCACATCATAGATATATACTGTACTTATATTACTTTAGGTGTTTATCTGAACTGAAGAGTTGTACACCAAAGGTTTTAGGTACTTTCTTGGTTATGTGGCACTTCACGGCTGATTTCAATAGTCATTAGTTCATTTTTACAGCTTTTCTACAGGCAATAGGCTTAACATTTTAAGTGCTTTCGCTTTTATCTGATTTGCCCCCAACCCCTTCCTGTAAATAGGAGGAAGTTTTTTATTCATTTCTCATCTGGTTTCATTTCCTATTAGACCCACATGTTTAATATCTTCATTTAGATCCGGTTTTGATTCTCTCTCTCTCTCTCTCTCTCTCTCTCTCTCTCTCTCTCTCTCTCTCTCTCTCTCAACGAAATTGGCAATGTTTTGTTAGTTTCCAGTGTTTGCTCTTAAGGTTAGCATCCAAGGAGGCTAGTCATGGATAAAAGTTCTCTGACGAAACAGGTTTCTTTTATTGACTCATTAGTTTAACGTGTCTCCTTTAACTTTGAGAAAATATAATCTTTTAAAGTGAATATTCTATAAGATTAACGAAGACTAACTAACCTTCATTAACTAATGAATAAGACGATTTAGAATGCAAAATATCGTGTATTATTTGAATTGTTGATAGACATCTTCAGCAGAAGAATAATGAGTTCTATTATTTTTTTTTTTGTACGTTTCCTTCGGTTACTAATAAAATTCAAAGGACCAGAGACATTATCAGAACTTGTCCAATTAAGTATTTGATGGAGTAGATGTGCATGTTTTGAGATAAGGTACGAGTTGGGAGTACTACTCCTTGGGGAGTAGGTGGGCGGGAAGGTGTGGTATAATATCCTTCTAGTTGAAAGATTTCCTTTAGGACAAGTATATTATGAGAAGGTAATCGAGGAAGAAGTGCATAATTTCAAATTGGTCTCTGATATTAACAGTATTTTTTTCAACATGTGTTCAGAGAGAGAGAGAGAGAGAGATGAGAGAGAGAGAGAGAGAGAGAGAGAGGAGAGGAGAGAGAGAGGTCCTCTTCTAAGAATTCTGGAACGGGAATTTATCCCAAATGCATTCCCCATTCCAAAATTCCTTGTAGGGGGAACTGCTCCCCCTTCTTCAACATGTAAACCCCATCACCTTGCACACACACACACACAGAGAGAGAGAGAGATGAGTGAGAGAGAGAGAGGAGATAGAGATGGGTTAACCATTCAAACTTGAGTAGGGGGGAGTTTGTGAGACCTATACTTTCTCTTATCTTTCATGTCCTTGTCATATCTTTAAAAAATGATTTACTGTACTTGCTCATTTTACTTAATATTCGTCAATGTAACTCACTGTTGTTCACATTCGAGCAGGCTGGAAACGGATGTTGTGGTAAATCTTCTAGCAGTGTCGAGAGGAAGTTGCAAGTAATTATGTAAAGTAACAGGACGAAGGAAATAAGTGATAAGACTGATGGATTGCTTGATGT
This sequence comes from Palaemon carinicauda, assembly GCF_036898095.1. Taxonomy (NCBI): domain Eukaryota; kingdom Metazoa; phylum Arthropoda; class Malacostraca; order Decapoda; family Palaemonidae; genus Palaemon; species Palaemon carinicauda. Next base: position 18,285,243 of record NC_090732.1, on the reverse strand, counting down.
AATCATGAAATGGTTCGACTTCCTTGTAATCAACTTCAGCTTGGCTGTAATATTCTCTCTCTCTCTCTCTCTCTCTCTCTCTCTCTCTCTCTCTCTCTCTCTCAGCATCTTTTTGAAAATGACAAGCTTTGTGACTAAAGGCTGGCAAAAACAAGGTTTCATGCATTTGTTACCAGAATAAAAACTGAAAATTGAAATAGGGAAAAATACATTATTTCACGGAGTTGATGCGTTTGAGCGATAGATTTTAACTTAACATTAAGATGTGTTGGTAATTCTAACGTTCTTTCCTTCTTCATCATAAGGCTCAATACTTGCACAATATTCCAAGTTTCATCCAGTTGTGACAAGGTTGTGGAATGCTTTAATTAATATGGGTAGTTGAATCAGCAGACCTTCAGATTTGGGTTCATGGGTTTATGAGTCCTTATCTATTTAATGTTGATACTAACATGGTATTATGTATACTTTGTTATTTATCATTTATATCATATTCCTCTACTTCTCTATTTTCTTTCTACACTGGGTTGTTTCTCCTGTTGGAGTCCTGGGGATGTAGCATTCTTCTTTTCTAATTGAGGTTTGTGCTTGACTAGGAAAATCATAATAATTTCGTTCAGATCAACATTAATTTCAAAACTGAAAATAGATACATACTCTACCTCGTCTGTTTGAAACCGTATATCAGAGTACGTGGACTAACACTACGAGTTTGTGGAAGTGTGTGTGCGTATGTGTGCGCGCACGGTGGTGTTACTCGATGAGGAGTTTTAGTGATGAAATTCTTGACAGCGGAGTTTGAATATTAATCATCACCGTCAGGGAGGATTGGGGTTAGAGGCGGTGGATGGAACTGGTGTAAATTCCAAAGGTAGTTATGATAATGGGTCCGATAACCCAGGCATTTTGGGCAGCCATTGCCAACTCTGAAAGAACAAAGCAGCAGCATCAGGGGAGGAATAGGAGGGATTGGCGAGGTTCAATTAGAAGGAAAAAAAAAAACTTGTAAATAAAACATTTTGCTTTGAAGGCTTGTGGCTTTTGGTGTTGGAGGTAATTGATAAAAAGAAAATGGAATATGTGATAGAGGAGACAGACGTAGCCTACACAGTTATTCCTAACATGTATTTGATAGCTTTTTTATATTTGTAGATATTTCTAATTGCGTTTACTTCGAAACTAATTCTTAGTTTTTTTCGTTTCATAATTTTTCTTCTTCAAATTTCTTTCATACTCGCTTGATCATTATTAGGATGGTCGTTCATATATAGAAATTAACCGTACGTTTTCTCTGCTTTTGCTGCATATGTTAAGTGACCCAAAGTTCTTAGGAGTAGATTAGAGTCGTGGAGGAAGGTATTTAGAAGTAAATATCTTGGCAAAATTGCTTGAAATGTTTGATTAAACATTTAGAAAATCTTTCATCAGTTCAGTCTGACTACGATGGCGTTGCCAAGGAAGTACTATTATGACTTATATTTCCAACCTTCGAAGAAAAGAAAAAAATGATGAGGTATATGAGAAGGTTAATTATTCCTTGATTACAGTTTAGGTAAGGTAACCTCACTTCTCGAAAGGGGATGGCGAAAGAGAGGCCAAGAAATAAGGAATAATGGTAAAGGATGGGGAGAAGAGGTATGGGGAGAGAGAGAGAGGAGAGAGAGTGAGGGAGAGGAGAGCTAGCGACCCCACCGGCATGAAGCAGCAGGTGGGACATGATAGCATCCTCAACTATGAATTGTTAATTACAAGGCAACAAGGATTAATTGGACACTGCGGGGGTCTGAATATTTAACCCGGGAACCCACAGGATTGCCCATCTCTCTCTCTCTCTCTCTCTCTCTCTCTCTCAACCTTTAAGAACACTAAGAAAATCCAAGACTGCCTAGTGACTTAGCTGAGTCTCTCTCTCTCTCTCTCTCTCTCTCTCTCTCTCTCTCAACCTTTAAGAACACTAAGAAAATCCAAGACTGCATAGTGACTTAGCTGAGTCTCTCTCTCTCTCTCTCTCTCTCTCTCTCTCACACACAGCCTTTAAGAACATTAAGAAAATCCAAGACTGCCTAGTGACTTAGTTGAGAGAGAGAGAGAGAGAGAGAGAGAGAGATAGAGAGAGAGAGAGAGAGAGAGATCAGATAAAGCGATAGCAAAGGAATGGCTTGTGCTGATTCAGTCCGAGACTTGTAAAATTCTTAGGGGACAAGAGGAACATTGCCAAGCAACATCGACTTTGAGAAAATCTCGCATTTTACATCGTAAAAGGAAATATTTTGGTCTGTTCCGACTGCGAATTGTCTTATCACTAGATTATTTCGAGAATACTTAGGTTTTGGCATTCATACTTAATCCTTAATCAACGACATTTTTGAACAAAGTAATTTGGATCAAGGGTTTAATGTCTTTGTTTGGTTTGTTTTTGTTTCGGCGTTAAATAAGTCGTTTAACAGGATTCAAGATCGTAAACTTTTGAATTCTTGCTTTAAAGTGATTATATAATTTGTCATCTTTTGTCTGTGGATTTGTTGATGTAAACACTGACTGTAACATTCGTCAACTTGTGGCTGTGGATTTGTTGATATAATTGCTGACTGGAAAATATGTCATGTGTGGCTATGGATTTGTTGTAAACACTGACTGTAAAATTTGTCATCTGTGGCTATGGATTTGTGTAAACACTTGACTGTAAATTTGTCATCTTGTGGCTATGGATTTGTTGATGTAAACACTGACTGTAAAATTTGCCATCTTGTGCCTATGGATTTGTTGATGTAAACACTGACTGTAAAATTTGTCATCTTGTGACTGTTGATTTTTTATTTAAGCTGACTGTAAAATTGTCATCTTGGTGTTTGTGAATATGTAAACTTGACAGTAAAATTTGCTTCCGGTTCACTGAGAAAATTGGTCATCTTGTAGCTGTGTAATTGTTGTTGTAAACTGACTGTAACGAAGCTCCGGTTCACAGAAAATTCTCTCTCTCTCTCTCTCTCTCTCTCTCTCTCTCTCTGTTCGCGGTTCACGTTTCCTACTCTGACGTATCATCGAAATACGAGAAGGTATGCCATAAAAGAGTATTCGTGGTCATTACACCACGAAGCTGGACCATTAATTATCGGATGATATTCCAAGCTTTCTCCGTTAGTTTAGTTACAAGAGAGAGATCAAATGATAATCTCTTTTAGGGTACTATCCGGGCATCCAAGGGGAGAACCTGCTTGAGACAACTTATTCGTATTCAGTCTCTCTTTTATTATTATTATTATTATTATTATTATTATTATTATTATTCCAAGCTAAGTTACAACCCTAGTTTGAAAATTAGAATGCTATAAGCCCAAGGGCTCTAAGGGAGAAAAATAATCCGGTGAGAAAAGGAAATAAGGAAATGAAGAAACTGCAAGAGAAGTAATAAACAATTAAAAGGAAATACTTTTAGAACACTAACAACATCAAATTAGATCTTTCATTAAATCTTGAGTCTTTGATGAAGTTGATTGATTTCTCTAAGCTTAATTAGGAATAGCAATTATTAGCTTGGGCACATGTTATTGTATGATTATTATTTTTTTATTTAAGATGTAGGTAATATATCCAATTGTGAAATTTTTAAGATTCTCAATTTCCTTTTTAGAGTGAACGGAGAACCGATATTGATATTGAAATTTAATGAGGTGTTGAAATTAAGAGAACTACTCGAACATTATTCATATTTTAAAGAATTCAGTATAATTCTTGGAAGAAAAACCAATTATTTTAAAATCCTTTTGGTCGTGGTTGCTAAAGTTGAGGTGGATTTTTTATCAATTCAATCATCACTTTTATGTAAAGTATTGTTCCTGAAGCATGTAATTGGTAAGTTCAGGATGTTACTCTGGGTAAAATGTTAATAGGAAAGATGAAAGCCAATGTTTCGGTAGTCTATGTAGACATTCCCAATATTTAGTTTTATCTTTTCTAGACATTACCATAATTAGAAAACTTATCTTTTATTTTATTATTTTTTAGTAAATAGATTTCTGAGATATGCATTTGCTAAGTTGTAACATGCTAATAGGATAGATAAAAGCCAATGTTTCAATAGTTTATGTATACAAATATCTCATTTATTTTTATCTTTTCTAGACATTTCCATGATTAGAACACTTCTTTTATTTTTACATTATCATCCACGTTTTTTTAATAGATCCTCTAATGAACAAGTATACGGTGCATGTGCATTTGTATTACGATGATAAACTAACGTCGATCACATTCAACATTAGCATCACACCAACAGCAAGGCAAAGTATAAACAATTGAATTTCTATCGGGGAATTTATAGACATTTCCATAATTAGAAAACGATCTTTTATATACATTTTAATCCCCTATTTTTTTTTATTAAATAGATCCTCTGATAATGAACACATACAGTGCATATGCACTTGCATTACGATAAGCTTATGTAGATCACATTCAACACGAGCATCACACCATCAGCAATGCAAATGATAAACATTTGAATTTCTATGGGTCGGGGTTTGGATCTGGGTGGAAAGGGAACAGAGAAAAGTCCGTTTAAGTAAAAATACTACATGCTTTTGAGAATACGCCTTTGTGAGTGTGCTTTCAGGCTGAAGGTATGGGGGTCCATTATTGACCATACGACTGACAGCTAGTCATCAGGGTAGCGTTGGCGCTGAGAATATGTAGGGAGAAATAATAGGAAGATTCAAACGCACTGGGAATTTTTGGCATGTCTTTTGAAATTGTGCGAAAGTACGTTATAAATGTAGTGATACTTGGTTAATCTTGAGATTAGAAGAGGCGTCAAGTTTATATAGTAGGCTGACAGTTAGGGGCGGTTTTGTTACATCTCATCAAAGTGTATACTGTATGTGTATGTACATATACACACGTATGTATATATATATATATATATATATACATATATATATATATATATATATATATATGTATTTACATACTTATGCAGTGATCATAGCCACGTGGAAGCTGGGGAACAGATGAAAATTAACCCGATTAAGTAGAAAATTAAACCACAGTTTCAGGGGAATGTTGGCCTGAAAAAAAAAATAGAAAACTAACTATTCTAAAAGAGCAGTCTCAACATCCACCTGAGTGCACCACCTCCCTTAGCGGAGCCTACGCCCACAAGGTGTGATCTTTCGGGTGTTTGGGTTAAGGGCTTGGAGACAGGGGTGTATAGAGAAATGTTTTCGTTTGGAATTTATAGCGATTAATGGTTGCTTTTGATGTTTCCTGTATATTCAGACCACACTGCCGTTAACTTCAAATTTGTTTTAAGAGGTCGGTGTTTGATGCTAGATGAAAACTTTCTTATAAGTTATCGGTCAGTTTCATTTTCTTTTATCACGTTTTGCGGGATTAGGATCTATTTCTAAGTATAAGTGGATTATTATAGATATTTTGAGGTTCAAGGATGTAAATCGCTATGGATATTTTATCGAGAGAGAGAGAGAGAGAGAGAGAGAGAGAGAGAGAGAGACTTTTTCCTAGGAAAGATGTTCCAGGCGTTAAACGAGTTTGATACAAAATAATCATAGATATCTTAGAGAGCTCATAGCATATTTGTATCAAAGGTCAGATAAGGAGGTATTTTATTTGTTCTTCAAAACATTGATGCTTGATCACAATACCCTTACACGTTACGTCTGTTTGCCTACAAGACAGACGGCATCAACCTTTCTTTTCCACGTCTCTGATGGGAAAACCTGACGAAGGTTACTTCAGAGAAGGCGTTGTGTTTGTGCAAAGAATTAAAGAAATAATGCGCAAGTTCACCTTGAAAATTTTCAACTGACGACGCCCGCTGTGAATGAAGTGTTGGTTGAGGTACGAGGATCACAGCTCGTAAAACTGTCGACTCTCTTTGCCTTGATTAAACTTGCTGATCTTGTCACTTCAATCTAAACCAATTAAACGGGCAATGTGTAACTAAATTGCTTTGACCTCTTTTGGGAGGGTGACCTAACATTCTTGGGAAGTAGGCGAGCTCGGAGAATAATTTACTGAACCTATTGTACGGAGTGAATTTGGCAGGTGAAAGAAGTGTTTGCGCAATTGCTTTTTCTCGCCTTATTGGTCAGTATTGTAATATGATATTACACAAAAGAAAATTCAGATTTATTGACTAGCTAGGATGCTAATTCAATTGATTTATGCAGACTTCTATCACGATAAGGAGCCGCGTGTATTTGTCAACATTAACTAGAGTGAAATTTACGAGAGGTAATGGCTAAGATGGCGCGATTGTTTGTGCCTTAGATGAAGGGAAAGAAAATTATGAATATTTGAAGCAAAGCTAGGGATCTAAAATGAAGTGTTCGTCATAGAAGTACGTTTTAGAGGTTTTAAATGCCGCTCATGGCTGGCAGAGACAAGGGGCCATGACATTGCCCTATCAAGCAGTACAATACCCTAGAGACTGACCACACACACACACACACACACACACATATATATATATACATATATATATATGTGTATATATATACATATATATATATATATATATATATATACACACACGTACATATGATCAGTACCCAAGCCCCTCTCCACCCAAGCTAGGGACCTATGACTGCTGATGACTCCATAGGTAGAACTATAGGCTCACCCAAAGCACCCCTCCTTAGCTCACAAGGATGGTGAGGTTACAGCGACCAAAGGAAATATCGAGTTTAAGCGGGACTTGAACCCCAGTTTGGCGATCATCAGACAGGGACGTTACCTCATAGGCCTCCACAACCCTCAGAGTAAGCAAAACGCTCGCTCGCGGTTTAGGCAGAGGAAAAAGTAGAAATTTGTAGTATTATTGTACTAGCATAAGTGCTATAAATAGGGAGACCAAAATCCTTGTTACCCATATGCAGAGTCGATAATTATATCACAAAAGATAACTTACCTTTTTACAGTTTTTAGTACCTTGTATTTATTTTTATTTTCTCATTACTTTTACCTATTTTTTCTTCCTTTGGTCCTTATTGATAAATATGCCGTTGAACTCTCAAGCTAAAATCTGTATCCTCAGTCATTAATTTCCAACCTTAAAAGATGGTCATGAACCTAACAAACTGCTCCCAAAATAGTAGCTGAGACCCCAAGTGGGCCTTGGAAATATGTTTTGAATTTTGTGGTTTCAAATACACCCTTATCACAGGTCTCTTAACTTATTTGCTTCCAGGGTAATTGTCTCAATAAGTACTAGTCTTTTCCAAAATATTTACATTCAAAATATGCAAATTTCTTAACGAATCGTTTAAATAAATCATCTACTGCTCTCCTCTTTTTTGTACACACATTTTCGAGTTTCTTTTAATCAGTAGATAGCAAACATTGCTGTGTCATTATAAGTACTTTTCTACTCGGGTTATTCTTTGTCTAAATTTACGTTGCTTTCTCTTTTTCCATTTATCACTTGATCCTGCCTCATTTACCTTCCCTTGTTTTGTAAGTTTAGAGATATACCAAGAACGAAAATTCTTCTCCCACTGTTTCTGAGATCATTGGAGTGATTGATTTTTCTTTACACAAGATACGAACATATAGCACTGGAGTAATATTATAGTTTCATTTCTTATATTGTCGTGCTATTCAACTCGTAATATTCCTCTGAGGGCTTTTGTTTTCATGGTGGTGGGTAGATGGAGATGGTTTAAGCATGCTCTTTGTACTCTCTAAGAGAGATTAGTTCGCCAAACTTTCAACTGGACTCAACAATGCACTAGAAGATTTCGAAGACCCAGGCCTATATGGTTGAGGACTATGAAACGTGAAGTAGATGATGAATGGAGAAGTATTCATAATTGCCAATCAAAGGTGAACTTTTATATCAAGAATTCGAGATGCTAAGGGTATTGCATCAACTGGGGTGACTTCTTTCTTATTAAAAGTGCATAGAGAAAAGGAGAAAGACTCTGTAATCGGCCATCATAGGCCAAATAGATATAGTAAATTTATCCAAGGGACAGTGAAAAGCAGACAGCTGACAGTACGCCTTTAAATCAGTTCACCAAAAGGATAATCTAGGAAAACACACCACCTGAACCAACCACACCCTTTTAGATGAACTTAAAATTAACTTCACCGTAAAGTTAATATTTTTTCAGTCATACATAAATTGCCTTCGAACCTCCATATCATTTTCCACAGAGATGAGAACCCATGTGTATTGGTCGAAACATAGATATTCATTTGACTTCCTTTATTTCCTTAATGGATCTTTTTAGTATATATATATATATATATATATATAAATATATATATATATATATATATATATATACATTCATCTGTTCAACATATCGAAGAGTTTTCCCGAGATTATTGATAACACTCCCTTGTCCGAACGGAAATC
>NC_090732.1:18269363-18271863 GCF_036898095.1 Palaemon carinicauda | reverse complement strand
TTAGATGGAAACGTGTGTTATAACAATGTTTATAGCTTTTTGTATTTAGTTGTACCTGAAAACAGTGAAATTGTTAAAGCCAGTTGTAACTTTCCGCAATTTTTGTTCTAAAAACAGTGAAATGCTTTTGGTTCAGGTTCTATACTGTGAATTGAAAAGATAATTATCCCTATACCTCAAATTTGTATCCAATTTTCTTGATGTCTCTTAAGCAATTTTCTTTAGCTTTTTTATATTTAAGAACCATCCGTAAAATTCCAGTCGTTGCACGTTATTTAGGAAACGTTCTTCATAGCTCGTTATTCAGGAAACCTTTTCCCCAGCCCGATATTCAGGAAATGTTCTCCATAGCCCGTTATTTAAGAAACTTTCTCCATAGCCCGTTATTTAAGAAACTTTCTCCATAGCCCGTAATTCAGGAAACGTACTCCATAGCTCGTTATTTAGGAAACTTTCTCCATTGCCCGTTATTTAAGAAGTTCTCCATGGCCCGTTATCCAGGAAACGTTCTTCATAGCCCGTTATCCAGGAAACTTTCTCCTCAGCCTGTTATTCAGGAAACTTTCTACATAGCCCGTTATTCAGGAAACTTTCTCCATAGCCCGTTATTTAGGAAACTTTCTCCATTGCCCGTTATTTAGGAAACTTTCTCCATGGCCCGTTATCCAGGAAACGTTCTTCATAGCCCGTTATCCAGGAAACTTTCTCCTCAGCCTGTTATTCAGGAAACTTTCTACATAGCCCGTTATTCAGGAAACTTTCTCCATAGCCCGTTATTCGGGAAATGTTCTCCATAGCCCATTATTCAGGAAACGTTCTCCGTAGCCCGTTATCCAGGAAAAGTTATCCATAGCCCGTTATTCAGGAAACTTTCTCCATAGCCCGTTATTCGGGAAACGCTCTCCATAGGCCGTTATTCGGGAAACTTTCTCCATAGCCCGTTATTCGGGAAATGTTCTTCATAGCCCGTTATTCAGGAAATGTTCTCCATAGCCCGTTATTCAGGAAACGTTCTCCATAGCCCGTTATTCAGGGAACGTTCTCCATAGCCCGTTTCAGAAGACGTTCGCCATATCCCGTTGATTAGGAAACGTCCTCCATAGCCTGTTATTCAGGAAACTTTCTCGATACCCCGTTATTCAGGGAACGTTCTCGATACCCCGTTATTCAGGAAACGTTCTCGATACCCCATTATTCAGGAAACGTTCTCCATCGCCCGTTATTCAGAAAACGTTAGCCATAGCCTGTTATTGAGGAAACGTTACCCATAGCCCGTTATTCAGGAAACATTCTCCATAGCCAGTTATTCAGGAAACTTTCTCCATAGCCAGTTATTCAGGAAACTTTCTCCTTAGCACATTATTTAGGAAACGTTCTCCAGAGCCTGTTATTCAGGAAAGGTTCTCCATAGCCCGTTATTAAGGGAACTTTCTCCATAGCCCGTTTCATAAAACATTCTCCATAGGTCGTTTCATAAAACGTTCTCCATAGCCCGTTCTTATTCAGGAAATTTTTTCCATTACGTTATTCAGTAAACGTCGTCCGTTCCCAACAACGCCTTTCAAGCGAGCTGTCCTTTTAGTGGCAGCTTTAGTCTTCTAAAGTCTGTTCATACAACAGCATAATTCTTAGTTCCTTAAACAAGATTCTCCGACCAAAATTACATTCGTCTAACGAATTATTTCAAGAGCAATTAGTCATTATGGACATGATCACAGCGCAAGCTTCACTCGAAGATTTATAATGACCAGAATCCCTCCGTTGTAACGATCAAAACTATCATCTCAACAACCATACGGGAGATTGTCAGCGCATACAAATCACCAACACCTTCCAAAACTACAATGGTCCGGAGTCATCAATCATCAGAGGATCTTCCGTCATGTTCATCATAGTTGATGGACTCTTAAAAGCTCTTCACATTCGACATTAGTTGAAAAAAGTTCTTTGTATAAGTAGGTTCGTGTTGTATGGATGCTTTAAAGGGTATTATTATTATTATTATTATTATTATTATTATTATTATTATTATTATCATATTTGAAATTTTCTGATAGTGTTCCCATGCGTGTGTGTGTGTATATATATATATATATATATATATATATATATATATATATATATATATATATATATATATATATATTCATCATCATCCTACGCCTAATGACGCAAACGGCCTCTGTTAGATTTCGCCAGTCGTCTCTATCTTGAGCTTTTAATTCAATACATCACTCATCACCTCTTACTTCGTGCTTGATAGTTCTCGGCCATGTAGGATGGGTCTTACAACTCTTCTAGTGTCTTGTGAAGGCCAGGTAAACGTTTGGCGAGCTCATCTTTTGGGGAGTGCTAAGAGCATGCCCAAACCATCTCCATCTACCCCCTCATCGTGATCACATCCACATATGGCACTCGAGTAATCTCGCTGTATAATTTCATTTCTAATCATTTCCTGCCATTCAACTCCCAATATCCTTCTGAGGGCTTTGTTCTCAAA
>NC_090732.1:18254363-18264363 GCF_036898095.1 Palaemon carinicauda | reverse complement strand
TGCATACGCAGACGAAGGTGGACATTAGTTAGAGTAATTCCACTTTTTGAACCGAGAGGACGACACTACTGTATAAGGCTTCGTTTAAACAGGGGAAGAATTTGCCTGTCTGCGAAGCATGGAGAAAGGTTTCTAATCAACCAGGCAAGCAGTTTCCTACTTAAACCGTTGCTTTTCTGTCGAAATGTACAGAATTTGACCAAGTTCTTAACAGAATATTTTGTTTTGGAATGCAGGAAGTTCAATTTATTTTGGAATTGGTGGTTTTCTGTGAAAGAAAAAATTTGAATGGAACTATAAACGTGCTAATGTTTATAAAGTAGGAAAAGATAGATGCAAATTTTAGTTGATAATATTCTATCGTAGAATTAAGGTTTTTAAAAAAAATGTTTTTTTTTTTTTAATGCAGAAAGTTCAATTTAATTTGGAATCGTTGGGTTTCTGTGAAAGATAAAAATTGGGATGAAACTGTAAACGTACGAATGTCTATAAAGTAGGAAAAGTTAGATGCAAATTGTAGTTGATAGTATTCTATTGTAAAATTAAGGTAGATTTGAACTTCACAATTTAAGCTTGAATAGCGAAAGAAGTAATTGATAGCCGCGCCAGATGGCAAAACTCGAGCAGGTGTCATATATCTTGATGATGTCATTATGTACAGATAAATGTCGACTGATTGAAGCTTAAGTTGCATTATGCAACAGCACGGCTGTCTATTTAGAAATTACGTAGAGAGAGAGAGAGAGAGAGAGAGAGAGAGAGAGAGAGAGAGAGAGAGAGAGAGAGAGAGAAGAGAGAGAGAGAGAGAGAGAGAGAGAGAGAGAGAGAGAGAGAGTCTGTTTTCAACCATTTAATAAGGTCGAGCGTTAGTACCATAGACCTGAAGTTTTCTCATTAGCTTTATTACGCAAATGTCTTCCAAGGGTAGATTCGTCTAGCGTTCGTACAAGTCTCCCCTGAACGTTCAATAGATAACGAATATTAGTGCGAGAAAAGAATGTGGTCTAATCACTTTTTTTTTCTATCGGACGTTAATTATCTGACACTTTCCAAACGATTAAATCTTCGAAATAACAAGTTTTATTTGCCTTAGAAATTAGCAATATTGTCCTCCAAGGAAATAAAATATATTATGGCGGGTTGTTATTCTTCTTTTTCTTCATCTCTGAGCGCGTCCCTCTGGCGCTAGCGAAGGATGACCTCGAGGAAAAAAAAATCGACAATTAGAGATATAAAAACATGAGCGAAGTGCTCATGTGGAATGTGAACAGTCACGGGGAATTTGTAAGTATTCAATAAGTTAATTTATGGCTGGACCCCCCGTCGTCCTAAAACCTGAGCGGGGTTTTATGCGCTAATACCAACCCTGCCGCGACCGCCACCTTCCTCACCGCCCTGTCGCGAATTAAACTACATCTGCCTAATTATAACAAATAATTCTACTCTGTTCTGAGATCAGTCGCATAAAAACAGATTAGTCATTATACCATGGAGAATAAATGGGCTCGCTTGTGTTAAACGAGTTTTTAGCGCTTGGTAATTAAAGAATGCTGAGAGTTAGAGGTGGTGTCTGGACGACTTGGCAACAGTGCTTGTCTTAGATCCACTGGCTACCCCACGGGTCAGCTTCTAATGCTGGACCGTGGAACTACGCTGTACTACGGGGACAAAATTAATTATGATAACCGGTGATGTTCAGGTTTTTAATGAATTTAAAATTGATCTTGTTTTAAATAATTCTTTTAGATTTTAAATTACAAAGACTTCCTCTTTTCATGAGCCCATTGTGCATATTTTTTTCTTAGAATCAATGTTGTCGATTTTCAAAAAAAATTAATGCTTCAAACAGTCCATGATTTGGTAAGATTTGTTGATGTGCCAAGGTCCATATTTCGTTTTTTGTGCTGAGGGAAATGTTTGGAATATCAAAGAAATTTTAATTTGCACAGACTTTGCGTCTGTCCATCAATTTTCATATCTATCTATCTATCGATCTATATATATATATATATATATATATATATATATATATATATATATATATATAATATATATATATATCATATATATATATATCTATATATATATATTATATATATGTGTATATATATATGTATATATATAATGTGCGTGTGTTTGTGTGTTATGTGCATATGAATTGTATACATATATTACATATATGGATATTAGGAGTTAAATGACAGGACATGATTAGAAAGGAAACTATGAGAAATTACTTCGAGTGCCATATGTAGATGAGATAATGATGAGGGGTTGATTGAGATGGTTTGGGCATGCTCTTCGCACTCCCCAAGGGAGATAAGTTCACCAAACGTTCAGCTGGGCTCCACAAGTCACTAGAAGAGTTGGAACACGTAGGCCTACATGGCAGAGGACTATGAAGTGCGTAGTAGATGATGATTAATGGGGAAGTATTGAATTAAAAGCTCAAGATAGAGACGACTGGCGAAATCTAACCAAGGCCCTTTTGCGTCAATTGGTGTAGGAGGTGATGAGGAGGAAGATTATATGTGTTTGTGTTTTGTTTGTATGTTTGCTTATGTATATGGCTATACACACGCACATACACGGTAACTATTATGGAAATACAATGGCATTGGGAAAAAATTTATCATAATTTGAAGGATGGATCTTAGTATTTGAAATGGTTTGGCCAAGTGGAAAGAATGACTGACAGTAGGATATTAAAAAGATATGATTCAGAAGTGGAAGGAGGAAAGCATAGCTGAGGGAAAGATGCATTCAGAATAAATTACCTTTCTATCTAGGAAGTGTAAGCCAAGGTTGAATGCATCAGTCTGTGTATGGAGGGTCGATGTGCTGCTGGCGAGTCTTTTGTGAATGGTTACGAAGCGACAGATCAAGTGGAAGTTTTATGTTCGCCTTGGGTTCATCCTTGATTGGGAAGTCGAAGGATGCATGTGGCAGTAAATGTTTTTTTTTTTTTTTTTTTCTCCATTTTGGACTAGAACCACCACTGTACATACAACTACATACACACACACAGATATATATATATATATATATATATATATATATATATATATATATATATATATTATATATATATATATGTATATATGTATTTTATATATATATAAATATGTGTGTATATATTTATTATATATACGCATATATATATATATATATATATATATATATATATATATATATATATATATATATATATATATATATATATATATTGTATCATGTAAATGTATTATATATACTATGTATGTAAATATAATAATAATAATAATAATAATAATAATAATAATGATAATAAAATGCGAGTAAGTTTGAGTCATTAAAAATGTGTAAGCATATATTCATTTTTTCCCTCGCTTCACTCCTATAGTTATTTATATATAAAAGAGGAACGAAGCGAATAAACAATTTAATTTGTTTCGATGTGGGGGTGGTGGCTATGTACATATATACATGTATATATTACTACCGCTGTCATGTACACACGTAAGTCGTACAAATTCTCGGGACCACCTCTGGAGATCACGTCCTCGTCGCGAATGGTACGCGCTGTAATAAAGTCCGGCACACACCTTGCACAAAGGCTCATAGTAAGATGTTTGACACTGGACATCACGATAAAACCGATAAGGTTTAATATATACGTATTCTTTCTGTGAAGGATGTCATAGTCGCCTCCTCCTCCTCCTACTCCTCCTCCTCCTCCTCCTCCCCCCTCCTCCTCCTCCTCCCCCTCCCCCTCTTCTTCAACCAGGGACAAGGGCTACTTACAAGTATTGTTCGTTGCAAACTTTCTCTGTTTCTTGATGTGACTTGATTGGTGGTGCCAGTACCCAGTGGGTGGTTTTGTTTGTTTTTAATGAAAATTGATTTTAAGGAATTTTATATTGCGTGATAGAGAAAATTTTGGAATCTTATTATCAAGTAGGTTACTGGAGAGACTGTTCTTGTTTCACAAGGCGCTAGAATAGTTGGAAAACCCAGGCCTACATGTCTGAGAACTATTCTTATTTTTATATTATCTAGAAAATTAGGAGCTACACGAAAAGTGAAGTAATATTTCGTAATGATTGTATTTGTGCAATGATTAATCAATTTATTAAAATTATAATTTAATGATTATCTGTAGACTTGTAAAATATTAAAGAAACTCGCTGCAGTACTGGTATGCCTGTTTTAAGTTATATTTTCCTTAAATATTGCTGAAGAATCGACATTAGTGGCTAGGATTCTCCAGTACGTTTTAAAGGTCGAGTTGTTCATTTATATGGTATTAGAGTACATAAGAATAATGAGGTAAAGTGCTTGAAAGGAAAAGCGCTTAAAAATAAAATAAAATAAAGCTGAACCCTTTTTTATTGTTTTTCGTAAAGATATGATGAAATGAACTGAAATGTTGATAAAATTGTTAATTTGGTTTAATTTGAAAAATATTTTTTTGTTCAAAGTGAATATTTTTGGTTATAATTTTGTATTCTTACATTGGAGAGAGGATTTTTCAAGACTATATATATGTGTATATATATGTATATACACACATATGTATGTGTATATATATACATACATATATATATATATATATATATATATATATATATATATATATATATATATATATATATATATATATATATATTATCTATCTAGCTATCTACATTTCAGTGCAAGTTTGCCTTTAATATACAGGGCTGAGTCGAAAGACACTTGTAAAGTCATATGCTTAGAAAACGTTTCCAATTACCTTCCCATTACCTTCAATATAATTCTTCTTTTTGTCTATCCAGCCCTCGGCAACTTTTAACGAAAATGAGAAGAGATGGATGCACAGAATTCGTACATCAACCTTTCGAGTGCTCGCGCGCATGCGTGTTTGTATACGCTACAGTATAATCCCTGCTTCCCCATTATGGCATGAATTTAGATGACATTAGAATGCTCTAATGTTCTTTTCCCCTTGAGTTATAGGTGTTAATCTGCAAGAGGCATCAGTGCTATAATTAGGTTTATTCTGCCGGCATATAGAGGACATTTAAAACGAATATTATCGTGACAGCAGGAGCGATAAAAGGCTCTTTTAGGGCTGTATTTTTAGTCTCGGATTAAGGACAGAGCGAATGGCGGTTCATGTGTAAGGGTAGCATCACCAGACTCTGGGGAGGGCTATGGACCTTGTGTTCAGGCGGGGTGGGTTGGGGTGGGGGTTCTCATTGCGGGATGGGGTAGGTTACGTTAAAAGACATGGCTGAAGAGTAACCGTGGTAAATGACGATAGTGAATACGAAGTGATAATGATGAGAGATGGTGGCAAATGCGAGTGATAGTGAGTGGATACTTGGCAGTAGGAGTTAATTTTGTAGCTGGCTGGTCTCGTATGTGAAGGATGAGCTGAATGTGAATTGCCATCTGTGGAAGAGCATTTTTTAATGCTATTAGGCTGCCGTGATATTAGGAGCTTATGGTATTGAGCAAGCGAAATATCAATAATAATAATAACAATAATTTTATTTTTTAACATTGTCAGTAACAGTTATTTGTTCTTTATCGTTGTACCAAATTTGAAGTTATTTTTTGTCATATCATTTGTATGCCATACGACTTATTCCCTTGTATATGAGATATCCCTTTGTCCTGGGATACAATTGTCCAACACCGAGAAACATTAAATCATAATGGCTTCATAAAGTGAATAACTTTGAAAGATAAACTACCTTCAAAAGACATTCCTTGACAAAAGCTCCACTGCGGTCTTGATAAAGAACTTTTGGTGGTGGGCTCGGTGAAAAGAGAGGGAATGGTAAGGAAGAAAAAAAAAAATTTAGACTCGCCAGTGAAAAATAGGTACGAAACGAACGGTAAACAATGACACAAATGGAATAGAACATAAAACAACAAAGGAACAATGAAAGAGAAAGAGAGAGCGAAAGACGAATAACCCCGGATCAATGTATGGCCGTGAATGCGAAAATCACAGTGGCTATCAAAGTACTATGGAGGCTTCCAAAATTAATGGCCCACCCGCATTAAGACCTGCTTGTTTTCTGGGGGTCATTTTGGTCCCACCTGGAATCCCCTGCTCTAACTCAACAAAGAGACAAGTCCAACGAAGGGACTCCCATAGGCAACTAAACACCAGGAGACACTTTAAAAATCAACTCACAAAACCCAAGACCAGCATTTCATATAATCAGTTGGGGTACGATTTTTCCAAAACTGCTGCCAGAACGTAGCTTTAAATTTGAGTATAGGGAATTTTACAGTACACAGTTTTTAAAGACTTTATTATATATATTGTATTACAATATTTTAATGCTAGAACGTATCTTTAAGAAATTTATGTACAGGAAATTTGATAGTACATAGTCTTTGAAGAATGAATATATATAAAAAATTTAAATGCCGGAACGTATCCTTAAGAAATTTGTGTATAGGGAATTTGATAGTACACAGTTTTTAAAGAATTATTTTATTACATTAAATTTTTTTTATGCCGGAACGTATCCTTAATAAATTTGTGTACAGGGAATTTGATAGTACAAAGTTTTTAAAGAATTATTGTATTACATTACAAAATTGTAATGCCAGAACCTATCCTTAAAAAATTATGGGTGTAAGGAATTTGATAGTACTTAGTTTGTAAAGAATTGATGTATTATATTACAAAATTTTAATGTAAGATGATCACATGCACGTTTGAATGTTTTTTCTTAATGTTGAAGGGTGTAATGTGTTTTCTTTTAGATGTTGACGTTTTTGAGCTTGTGTGATATTTTGACCAGATTTGCTTAAAGGTCAAATTATATAAAAAATAATTGAAAAATATTTTTTCTTAATGTTGAACGGTGTAAGATCTCTTTTGTTTTAGTTTTGTGAATGTTTTTAACCTTTTACAATATTTTGTCCAGATTTGCTTTACGGTCAAATTATATAAAAATGTAAAATATTTTTTCTTAGTGTTGAACGGTGAAAGATCTTTTGTTTTAGTTGTGGGTGCTTTTAATCTTGTGGAATATTTTGTCCAGATTTGCTTTACGGTCAAATTATATAGAAATAATTAAAGAATATTTTTTCTTAATTTTGAACGGTGTAAGATATTTTGTTTTAGTTGTGGGTGCTTTTAATTTTGTGGAATATTTTGTCGTTTGCTTTAAAATTGTAAAAATTTTTTTATAAAAAACAACTTCAATATACAGACTATTTACTTGATTAATTTGAAAAATACCATGATTATCCCTTTATGCAACCCGATGCCAAAAAAAGGGGGTTAACCATTTGAGAGCAAAACAGTTAACAAAAGGCAACTGCTTCCCTCCCCGACCCTATGCCCAGCGAAGTTAGTGGCTCCCGCAACACCTTTCCCATATAAGTCCTGAAGGCTATGAGTATATAGGTAATAAAAGGGTTTAAGTGGGCAGGACGGGTCCAGAGAGACACGTCGGAAGCCTCTCGAGGGCTCCGAAATGCTCCAGAGATGTTTGCGAGTCTTAAGTCTTTATTGCGTTACTAAGTGCCAAAGGGGGGGAAAAAGTCTTAGATGTTTAGGTGCGAGGTGTACAAAGGGATTTAGGCTGTAAAAAAAATAATCTAGGAATAAAAGATACAAGTTTTTTGGAATATTATTAGATGTTCAAAGGTGTTTCTGCCATAAAGATAGTCTAGATATGTAGAGAGAAAAAAATATATCCAAGTTTTGGAGTATTATGAGCCTCGATAAGTAAATTTCTCGAAAAGGAGGGTTTATTTAAATAGTTCTTTGTCTAAAGGATATACCTTTTGATAACAACGTTTCAGATAGATTTTGAGCTTTGTTTTGGGGGTTTGTTATCCCCGCCGAATTCTTTTAGCAAATCTTTAATCCTCAAAGGAAAAATAACAAAATATAATAGAATTGCAGGAGTGAAATGTAATAATACTTTTAACATTATGCTTAATCCTCCGAAAAAAAAAATAACGAAATATAACAGAAATGCAAAAGTGAAGTGTTAGTTTAATTTTTAAGTTTCGTGAGATGTAACGTTAATAGGCTACTCATAGGTCACGTGCTTTGCTATTTAGTGTGAAGATTCGGGATGCTGTTATCACTTTTTTTCTGATCTGATATTTTGTTGAATGATTTCCTCTCAGCTATAGGCTTCCCATTTTTATGGTTAGATGTCTCCTTTTACTTTTTCTTATAGAAGGAAATTAACATGAAAGAATTTTCTTCCTTTTGAATATTCAAGTTTAAAGATAAACTTAATTCGCACTGAATACGCCATCAAATCCTCCTCTTTCTCATGGTTAGTATAAGAGACAGCCGGCATCCTTCGTATGAGTTGAATAACCTCAGGATGCCTTAGTGGAAGGCAAACGACGAACACGTGTCCAGGACGTCACTTGTTAGGCCTACCAGAAGGCAGCTCTTCTCTAAGATCAAGAGACATCTTGAAAAACAAAAGGCAGAATTTCTCCAGAAGTAGTGTTATTCACCATTACCATACCATAGATCCCTTGGGTGCATACTTTAGAGTTTCCTTCTTAAACCCCCTCCCGGCTTTAACTAGACTAAGCTTCGAGTCGGAAGTGACTTTTTTTTTCTTTTTTTTTT
The DNA here is from genome assembly GCF_036898095.1 of Palaemon carinicauda. NCBI lineage: Eukaryota > Metazoa > Arthropoda > Malacostraca > Decapoda > Palaemonidae > Palaemon > Palaemon carinicauda. The sequence continues at coordinate 18,255,767 of NC_090732.1, read as the reverse complement.
CCTTTCCTTGTTTGTTAAGAACATGTACGCACAGACACGCACATACATAACAATTTTTTGGCTGTCTTCGTGGCCTGGGCCTCACCTGGGCCACACGTCACTTTGAGAAACTCGGTAACTTTGTAGAGATTACCGAGCGGGGGATGAGAGAGAGGGAGACTTCTAAAATGTAGGATGGGCACAGGTGGGAAGGGACCGGCAACAGATGAGACGGGGTTAAATGCTTTTAGTCTCATTAGTACCTGAACAGGTATGAAATGAACGGGATTTGGGAGACCAACACCCGAGGAATGTTCGGCCATGTACGACAACAAGGAACAATCAATTTTCTATTGACGGTGATGAATTGTAACACAACTGGAGAGATTTTTAAAAGCTACTCATTTTAATAGCGGAGTTTATTGCAGGGATATGGATGGGAAGGTACTTAAGATTTTTAAGTACTGACCCGCAATTACTTAGATGGATAGAATGGGTTGTGGTGACTGGTGAACGCTTGACTGGGGTTAGTCCCGCCCAAACTCGTTAGTTTCTTTGGTCGCTGCAACCTCACCCTGTGAACTAAGGAAGGGGGTTTGGAGCAACCTATAGGTCTATCTGCTGAGTCATCAGTAGCCATTGCCTGGCCCTCCGTGGAAGGAGAGGGCGCTTGGGTGCTGATCTTATGTATATATGGTCAGTCTCTAGGGCATTGTCTTGCTTGATAGGGCAATTTCACTGTCCCTTGCCTTTGCCCTGTATGAGCGACCTTTAAACTTTTAAATAGTGAATACTGTTCAAAAAGTATTTGAGTCAATATGTTAAATTTAAAAACATATAGATGAAGAGTGAAAGGCCAATTATGAATGTGTTAAATACAAAATTTATTAATGTAAATGTATTATGATGTATATACAATAATATAGATACTGAAAATTCTTAATGTATATTTATTAAAAGAATAAAATTATCAAAAGGGTTTCGTCTAACTAGAATTTATTTTCAAGTATTCCGGTTAAGGTTGTTATAGGATGAGTGGTAAATAGATGCCTTAGCATTATACAAATAACAATGTTTTTGTTTAATATACAACGTTCCAGAGTTCATAGGAGATGATATTTATGAATTTCTAAACACTATAAAGATCCTGATAATTGTCAACTAATGTCAGTGATACGAATGAGGTTCGAGAAAAAATAGTAGTAATTTATAACAGGAATGGGTATCTCAGAGAGCTAGTAATAATAGGAATGGGGATCTCATAGGGGTAGTAATACCAGGAATGGGGATTTAATAGAGCCAGTAATAACAGGAATTGGGGATTTAATAGAGCCAGTAATAACAGGAATGGGGATTTAATAGAGCCAGTAATACCAGGAATTGGGGATTTAATAGAGCCAGTAATAACAGGAATGGGGATCTCAT
>NC_090732.1:18246863-18249363 GCF_036898095.1 Palaemon carinicauda | reverse complement strand
CTACTATAAATTATAATTTGTATATGATAGTTACGACCAGAATTCTTGCGCTTTGTTATTATTATTATTATTATTATTATTATTATTATTATTATTATTATTATTATTATTAAATGCTAAGCTACAAGCCTAGTTGGAAAAACATATTGCTATTAGTCCAAGGGCTCCATCAGGGAAAAATAGCCCATTGAGGATGACAATGAATTTAAACGTTTTGATGTAGCTAGAATTACTTTTGATAAACAATATTTGTTATAGAAACTTACATTCAAATACGGATATCTGTTGGACAAACGTTCCGTTTCAGTTCTTCAACATCGAGAGTTCGAAGACTGGTCACGGAGTCCATGAACAGTCAAAGTTTGGAGACAGCGCCAGTTGAATTAATACTTCACCTTTGCCTCGTTACAAATAAAACCTTCTTTTCTTATTCAAGGATGACCCTGCTGGGTAACGAGAGAGAGCCCTCCAAGGATGAGAGGCTAACCTTAGAAGGATTTGTTTTAAGGGCAAGTAAGAAAGAGCCCTAGTTCTTCTTTGATGTCAGGTGATTAGGAGGATTGAGAGAGAGAGAGAGAGAGAGAGGAGAGAGAGAGAGAGAGAGAGAGAGAGAGAGAGAGAGAGAAATATAAGTATTATATAGCTGTGTGTATATATACGGTACATATATATATATATATATATATATATATATATATATATATATATATATATATATATTTATATATATATCTATATATAGATATATATATAGATATATATATATATAATATATACATATATATATATATATATCTATATATATATATATATATATATATATATATTATACATATATATAAATACACAGTATATATGTAGTGTGTATGTATGTTTGTATGTATATATATATATATATATATATATATATATATATATATATATATTATATATGTGTGTTTACATTGCATATATACATTGATATTGTGTTTATATTGCTTATATATGTTTATATATATATATATATATATATATATATAGCCTATATATATATATATATATATATATATATATATATATATTTTATGTATATACATGTATATATATATATAATATATATAACATATATAACATATATATTTATTTATATATATATATATATATATATATATATATTTATATTATATATATGTATATACATTTATATATATATGTATGCATATATTTATTTATAATGTATATACACACATATATATATATATATATATATATATATAGACATATATATATATATATATATATATATATATGAGAGAGAGAGAGAGAGAGAGAGAGAGAGAGAGAGAGAGAGAGAGAGAGAGAGAGAGAGAAAAGGGGGGGGGAGGCGGGGATTTAGAAAGACAAGAGGAATGGAAATGCACAGGCTGTGAATACAATAACGTTGTAGAGGTATTTCTCCGAAGAAGCCTGCAAATGAAGTCAAGGGTAGATGAAAAGAAATATCTTGGTATGAAGGTGTAAATGAATATGGGAAACATTAGGAGGAAATAATGGAAACACTGAGCATGAAATTAAATAGGGAGGGACATTCCCTAATTTAATTTTCAAGAATATGTAGCAGACGAGCGATAGATTTCACTCACAGGGAGAAAAATACGTGAATAATTGGCAGAAAGATTTGATAGGGACTGGAGTACAGAAGAAAATCTCTCACCATCACCAATCCGCAGTGGCGAGCGTGGTGATGAAAAGTGGCCAAATCCCAGACATAAATTTACATGTCCGAGGCCTTCATCCTGCATTGGACTAGAAAGGGCTGCATTTGTTGTTGTTGTGGAGAACAGAAACGTTCAAGGCAATGCAATACTAATGAGCTGGCTGGCTGAAATAAATCCGCACTGTAGCTATTTGCGAGCCATGTAGAATTTCATTTTGCATAGTGTATATATATATATATATAATATATATATATATGTGTGTGTGTGTGTGTGTGTGTATATTTATATGTGTATATATGTGTATATATGTATATATATAAGTATATATATGTAGGTTATATATATATGTATATATATATATATACTGTATATATATATATATATATATATATATATATATATATATATATATATATATATATATATATCCAAGCTTTTGTAAGCGATTGAGTATTCAAGATTATGACCATTTGTTGTTTGTTGTAATATAGTTATACTATGAAATGATCAGGTTACAAGCATATTTTCCACAATATTTAAAATATGTACACCATGTGCGCGCAAATAAATTTCCTATTTCATTAAAATTTCAAAATAAACTAATTATTCTATTATGTGGCTGTTATTAGTTTAACGTATGGCTGGAATTTTAAGAGCTGAATTTAGTCACAAAGTGGAAGAGAAAGTTGTTTTTCAATAAAAAGATATTTACAACAGATGGTTCGAGAATTTTCCGTGTGTGTTCAATGGAGATGGTCTACCTTGCCCGTATGGCACATCCCTTACAATTTGGTTAATTGTTA
>NC_090732.1:18218762-18236262 GCF_036898095.1 Palaemon carinicauda | reverse complement strand
AAAAAATTTTTATGTCCTGTTTTGGAGTAAAATACATTGAAACTTTGCCCCCTTCTATAAAAAAGAACATATGAAATTTTGAATAGATTTATATTTACGTAAGAAAAATGTCTATCATGCGCAGTTCATACATTGTGAGAAATTTATTAGAGTACTTCTCAGCTGTGGTAACGTGTTTGTTATATGGAAATCAAACGCATGGGAAAGACTGCCATTATAAGAAATGCATGAAAATAATAACCTAATGATATACAAAATGTTGCATGGGAAATTATTGAAAGTGCTTCCTTGATGTATCAAGCTTGTTGGCGTACGAGAAATGTATGAAATATTTGCTTAACGCAGTAAGAATATATTTCTAGTTTTAGAAGATATGATTATATTCTATCGATGAAAGAGTAATGTTGTTACTCTTCTTAAAGTATTGTATTTTGATCGTCAATTACTTCTCTGCTAGTTTGTTTATTTCCTTGTTTCCTTTCCTCACTGGGCTGTTTTTCCCTGTTGGACCGTTTGGGTTTACAGCATCTTGCTTTACCAATTAGGGTTGTAGCTTAGCTAATAATAATAATAATAATCAGAAAGATAGAACTATACTTTTATATTGGCATGAGTAACTAGTTAATGATAATAATAATAATGATGATAATAATAATAAATAATATTTCTTTATTATTATAATTAATCGTAAAGTAAGACATTATCTTTTTTATGTATCCGCAAGAGAAACTAGTAACTACAAGTAACCACGTGAAATGGTATTAGCAACAAGTAAAAGACTCGTATTAAAAACAAAGGTTTCCCGTATGAATTATAAGGGCAGCGAAGCCACCCCAACGCAGTCTTGAATGACTTTATGTTGATCAGCATATTGCATGATGTGAAGCATTTCTATGCCACCAGTGAAAAATGTTGTTTGCGTGTGTGTGTGTGTGTGTGTCTGTGTGTGTGCGTTGTGTGAGTGAGATTGTTCGTTACTTTCTGAATCCGAACGCTATCGTACATATATGATAATTTTACTAAATGGCTGGTGGGATCATGATTGGAAAAACTGGACGTTCAAAGCAGTCTTAGAAACAAGTTTACGAAGTCAGGGATTGTCAGTTTTATTTCTTCTTCTTCTTCTTCTTCTTCTTCTTCTTCTTCTTCTTCTTCTTCTTCTTATTATTATTATTATTATTATTATTATTATTATTATTATTATTATTATTAACACAGGTAATCATTTAATTGAAGGGCAATGTTCAAAAAGAAATATTCAATATATATGCTCTTTGACGGGTTCGTTGAGGGTTTCTAAAAATTTATTTAAGTAAGTCGTCTAGGTGCATTAATGCCCAATTGAGTTTTGTAGACCTTTATGCTCTTGGAGGTATTGGACGATTATTGATATGCGATAAGTAAGAAAGCATCTCGTGTCAGATTACGTATAATTTTAGCAAAACTTTAGCAGCCTTGATTTTCTAAAAGCAATTTGCCATTTTATGATATGGTTAGAATGCGTTTATTGTGAGGACTCACTCCTCACTCTCTCTCTCTCTCTCTCTCTCTCTCTCTCTCTCATATATATATATATATATATATATATGTATGTGTGTGTGTTTGCATGTATATATATTATTTATGCATTATATATAAACACATACTTATTCACATGTAAAATTCACAGGAACACTTAATGCCCAGGCACAATTAACCACAAGGAAAAGAAATTAAGAAAAATTCCCAAGTGAATCTTGGCTGGTTTCGTCTCACACCATCAATAGTCATGATGTCAGGAGACGAAAATGGTCAGGATTCATTAATTTTTCTTAATTTTCACAGTATGTGCAATATATATATATATATATATATATACATACATACATATGTATGTATATATATGTATACATATATAATGTATGTATATATGTATATACACATTTATATATATATATATATATATATATGTACATATATGTATATATGTATACATACATACATATATGTATACATGTATGTATTTATATACACAAATATGTATACATATATATATACACATATATGTATACATATATATAAATTTATATACATATATATATATACACATATATATTGTGTGTATGCATACATTTCTTGTGGGATCAGCAAATTAGTCCCGTGAAACATATGGACAGAAAACGGTCTTTTCAACAGCCAACTGTTCTGTGTCCTAATTTTGGTGAATTTGGTATACGAGAATGGGCCTTAGAGAGTAGAAAGTGGGTGGGGGGGGGGGGCGCTAGCATCACATGGGCCAGAGACCTGTCTGGATTTTGGTGACGTCTGGCGTGAGAGAAATAAAAATTTTCATGCAAATTATCATTATATATTGAGAGAGCATTGTATTACAAAGTTGAAATTAACCAAATATTGCAATGATTAGTTATCATGATTAATATCAGGTTTGATTATTAAGGGTGAAGATATATTTTTATAAAAAAAATTCTAATACTTATTACACAGCTTTTCGTGTTGTTGTTATTGTTTGTCTGTCTTTGAATAATCGAATGGAATAAATTGACAAATTACTAGATTAGAACTATCGATTCACAAGTTTTTTTTCTATAACATAAATGATGGGACAAGGGGAAAGTTCAGAGAGAGAGAGAGAGAGAGAGAGAGAGAGAGAGAGAGATTCAAATTAAGTAAATGCTAGAGAAGTCCAAAGACGGACTTCAACTGCTTTAACTTCATACGTCACAAGATAATGAAGTTAATCTCCTTGAATTCAGAAAACGACGAGCCCGCATCTTCCCACTAAATCTGTGTTCTCATTGGCTACTCAGGCGGGCAGCTGAGGTTGCGATTGGCCCACAGGTGTCATGGACCCTATCTGATTGGCCGAGTGAGCCATGTGACACTGGCAGACCTTATACGTTTGATGGATCCTCATTTCTAAATTCAATGTCAAATGAATCACAGGAGATTAAGCAAAGCCTGGCGTCTGGGACCCCTGGATCAGGAATTCTCTGTATTGTGAAGACCCTTTTTATCGAGGAAGAAAGAGAAGAGATGCAATTACATTTTCAGATTCTCTCTCTCTCTCCTCTCTCTCTCTCTCTCTCTCTCTCTCATATGGTTAACATTTTATTTTACAAATCTTCTGTATTTCTGATATTTGTATATGAAATTACGAAGCAAGAGAAAGAGATGCAATTAAATTTTGAGATTTTCTCTCTCTCTCTCTCTCTCTCTCTCTCTCTCTCTCTCTCTCTCTCTCTCTCTCTCTCATATATATATATTGTAAACATTATTAGAGTAATATAACTTCTGATATTTATATACCAAATTTGGAAGAAAGTTTTCAGCTAATACCAAGATTATTAATCCCTGTTTGATAAATGCGCTTTTGATATGCATTGGACGATAAGACCTCAGAGTCACTCCAATCCTATATTACCTTTTAGGGAAACAAGGAAGGTGGGCATGGTTGCGGGGGGGTTGGCTCAAGATTGGGTGGGTGGAGGGTCAGGGTCTTTGTAAAAGAGCTTCGGCCATAAGCCATACGAAATCCGCTCATAATCCGGACACTGTGAAAATGCCTGATTTTTAGATTGATCTGGACGATATATGAAAGTCTTTTTTGGAAAACACCCCTACGGTATCTTGATTAAAATCGAGGCTAAGTTTTGGAAAGGAGAAAGGGGGGAGGGGGCGGGCAAGTTATCGAGAATTGGAAGGTTTGCTGGCTCGTTTTAAGCGAGGGTCCCAGGACATCGGGCCAAATATACGAGGTCCGCTGTAACACAGGTCGTAGGTCAGTGTGACAAAGAAAACGAGAAACGGGCGAAGAATTAAATAGAATGAAAGCTTGGGAAGTGTTTCTGTGGTGAATATCGGGTGGGGGGGGGGGGGGTAGGGGGGAGGGATATGGGAATTATTGTGAGGGAAGGGGAGTTATCCTTGAAGAATAAGAGGGCTGGTTAGGGCATAGTGTAAGAATGGGAAGGTGAGAAAGAAAATTGAAGAAAATAAATCTGGTAACGAGAGTGAGTTGCTCAAAAATTTTTCATTAAATATATTTATCCGAGACTTATTCTTAAGAGTAACATGAATACCAGTGTAATCTGTTGCTGTTGATATTATTAAGCAAATGATGATATTTATATATTGTGAATTACGTAACGACAAAAATATGTGATGAATTTGGCATCATGTATTTACAGTTTAATCATAGTTACACAATGGCAAAAAGATTGCTTATTTGGGGTCTTGCTTGAAGGGCAGTATTTTATGATTAAAAAAAAAATACAGCGTAAAAGTAAAACGAAAACACACTGGCCAAGATAATGAAATAGTTTGGTCTTCTGTATTGCTTCATTAAGATATAATATATGAAATTGTTTGAGGGTTGGTTATGTAAACTTTTTCTAGAAGTATAAATTGAGGTCATCTTAGTTTCACATATCTGCAAATTATGGTAAGAAAAATAAAACGCGCCGTTAAATATAAGAATACATAGACAAACATTGACTGATGAATTGGTGTGGTTTTAAATGGCAAAGCGGGAAAAGAGCTGAAGAAGAAGAAGAAGAAGAGGAGGAGGAGGAGGAGGAGGAGGAGGAGGAGGAAAAAGAGCGTGTGTAATGTCCGATGCATATCGACGCAAATGGCCAATTGTGTGCAATGTTAGTTTCTATTTAAGATGAGGAAGCCTCAATGGGGTCGCTTATCCAGGGTCGAGTAATAAATATTACTTGACTTGGGATATTTCTCGTGTGGGAAGGGAGGAGGATGAGAAGAGGAGATATATCTCGATATTACTCCTTTGAATTAATGTCATCCTTGCCAACTTTAGCTGTCTCTCGCCCACCCCCCTCCCCCCTCTGCCTCTTCCCTTCGCCCTTATCCATTGTGACCTTTTTCTATAAAGGGACCTTTTTCAGGGACCTTTTATAAGTCCCCGAAATCAAGGTGGGATCTTGTGTTTGTTAGGAGAGGTTCGAGAAAGGCCAAAAGTCATCTGTTATCCCAACCCATCAGATAGACAAAAGGGATTTTATGGGATTTGCCAAAGTTTTCGGTGAGCATCGACTCCTCCTCCCTCTCGCCCTTCCCCTCCCCCTACCTTTCCTACCCCCTTATCCCCCTTTCTTTTTCTTTAGAGAAGAGATTTAATGGGGGATGGGGGCTGGGAAGCATGGTCTGATCCAACCATTAGCCGGGAACCCCTCCTGTGTTACAACAGACGATGTAATTAAGCAGGTATGTTAGCCTTAGTGGATTTCATATGAGTTAGATGTTTTCCTATCTTAATTGCATTATTAAAATTACTAAATTTATTTAATTGTGCCTGAATAAAAATAAAGTCCAAAAATGTCTTCTTTAACACGAGACGAACACAAGTCGGTAATAATTCTAAAAAGGATAAGACTTTGTGTGGTTGCTTATCCTTACGTATCTTTAATTGCCGTTAAGTCATAAATGATCGACTCCGTGATTAGAGGCCTTCGTCCTTATGGTCGGTCGACGCAAAATCCATATTCCTTCAAACGCTTGGTCAGACTTCCAAAGGTTTTATTTTTGTCCCCCTTTGTTATATCAAATGGCAAATAGGATGGTAGAGCCACACCCGGAATTAATAATAAACGGGGGAGATCTGCGATTTGGCATTGATTTTATTTTATTTTCTTTTATAATTCCTCATAAAATGAATGGTAATGAGATTAGTTACTAGTTCACAACACGCAAGTATCGGATACTACTTTCAATGAATGACTGAAAATCAGTAAATCTGTGGTATGTGTAAATATTGTACTTGGCACCTCAAAGGCTCATAAAGCACCATGATTCGTTAGGGTAACGTTGTGACGTCATTATACCTTCAGCGTCTGATTGGCTAAGGTAACACATGAAGTCAGAGCTCCGCGTTTTGGAAAACCCTGGTGTCGAACGTGTTGGAAATAGGCCACAGAGAACAGTGAAATAAATTGCATCATTCATAGGGGTCACTAATACTGCCACTTTATGCATTGTAAACCCTTTTATTATTATTATTATTATTATTATTATTATTATTATTATTATTATTATTATTATTATTATTATTAGCAGCTTAGCTACAACCCTAGTTGGAAAAGTAGGATGTTCTAAGCCCAAGGAAATATCTTAAGAATAGTAGCAACATTAAAATAGGAAATAGGAAATGCTTATGTTGACGGTGAAACTAAAATGTAATAAATTATGCCAATTTTTAAGTGTTCTCTCATTTTGGTAAATGATGCTAGAATATAGAATCCTTGTCATTGTCATCGTTTTTTTTTTCTTTTTTTTCCTCAAAGGATATCTGAATTTCCCATATCCTTGTTACAGTAAAGTAAATCTCAAGTCCACAATCATTTCAAAATGATGAGCAATAAGGAGTTCTATTGTTAGGATTTTATGTCTTAATGGATAGAGAGATCCTGTTTCTACTGAAGGGCAGAGCCATGAGCCATGGCTGCATCTGTACTATAGATGAATGATTGAGTTGAGAGAGAGAGAGAGCGAGAGAGAGAGAGAGGGTGGGGTGCTTATATTTCCACCCGTTTGTGGACAACATTAATTTGTCCAGGGCCTCTTGCTTTGATGTCCTTTATTTTAATGGTGTAGTTACCACTCATGTTTAGCCTATCTCTCTCTCTCTCTCTCTCTCTCTCTCTCTCTCTCTCTCTCTCTCCTTCCACCACAGTAGAACTGACGGCCAACAAATTCAACAATTACAAATCTAAATTCTCTGCATGCCGCTTTAGTGAAGGTAGTACCGACAGTGCCCCTCACGCGATGCACCATATGCAATACATAATAGTGTACACTACAGTGCGCAGCGGTACTTCGTTCCCTTTCTGAGCTTGCATTATATCCTTCTACTTTGCCTCCATTTCTACTTCATTATTGTTGTCGAACCTCTTCTAACTGCTGAGTTTTCCCCATTTGCACTTTGGCACCTAGATGGCCTCCCAGGTCCCAGCGCCGGCTATGTTGTCTAATCATAACCCCCCAAAGAACAACAGAAACATGCTGGATTTTTAGGGTTCGCTCTCAGAACTTCTCTTTTGCTATTTCGAGTTGATCGCTGTTCCAATCAATTTCAGAGAGAGAGAGAGAGAGAGAGAGAGGAGAGAGAGAGAGAGAGTTTGTTAGTTCCGAGAGAGTGAGTTAGTCAGTTCAGAGAGAGAGAGAGTTTGTTAGTTCTGAGAGAGAGAGAGAGAGAGAGAGAGAGAGAGAGAGAGAGAGAAAAAAAATCTGACTTTTTGAATCTGTAAAGGACCCAGACTTGAGAAGATGGCAATGAGAGGACACAGCGAATTCCATTACCCATAGAAAGTATCAAGTCATTTACCTAACTATTTGATGAACAAACGGGTTTGGCCATTTCGTTATACGCAATGCTTTGTCGTCCGACCTCGATCTTGATATCCTTGATATTTTAACATCGATTTAAGAGTGTATTAGTGGTACTGGATCCGCTCGTGGCGTAATTTCTCGTTACTCAAAGAAACTTTAATTTAGGTCTTATTGTTTTATTTATTGAATGGTTGAGTTAAGGACTGTGTTTTTCTAAGTCAATTGAGCTCTGTTCTATAGCGTATGTTGTAAACAATACAATCTTTAAGAGAGATCTTTTTTCCTATCGATAAATATTCAACATTAATCAAATTTGCTCATCTTTATTTTTAAGATATTAATTCATAATGCTCATACATTAACATTATTGCTGTTATTTTAGTTGTACCAAATTAGGATATATTTTATCTTTTAGACATTGAACGAATTACTGCACGCAGCATTTATTTGAAGTTTATTTTCTTTATCCCAATGAAAATGTAGTCTTTGAATTTAAAAAGCTCATTACAAGGTTTCAAACTTGCCTATCTTGAGTAACGACGGAATCTGGTAAACGTCAAAATTCCATGATAAATTTAGAACCAAATCAACAACATCATTAGTCTCAGGTTTATACTTTCGCCAATCCAATTATGCAATTTATAACATAGAAATTCATAGTTCCGTCAACTGGAGCTCGATTTTACATCCCCTTATGTCACAGGTATTACTCTTCTGTGGTATGTAATTCACAACGTATGTTCATCATTTCTGTGCTTGTCATCACTTAGAGTAACGCCCCTTTCAAATACATAGTGTCATCAGTCGCTTGAGTTATTATGCAGTAATTGCCAAAGAACATAGTTGTCCTTTCTATGTGATTAGTATTAGACGAACCCGGCTGACTCTTGGCACAAATTAGAACGGTCTCCTGTTCTGCGAAGCATCGATAACCCCCCTTTTATTGTCATTATTAGCTAAACTACAACTTTAGTTGGAGAAGCAAGATGCTTTAAGCCCAAGGGCTCCAACAAGGAAAAATAGCCCAGTGAGAAAGGGAAACAAGGACATAAGTAAACGATATAAGAAGGAAAAATTATAATAAAATATTGTAAAAACAACAACATTAACAACATTAAAACAGATAATTCATATATAGAATCTAAAAAGATCTCTTATGATGCTGTTGCGTGGTCAAGAATATTATAGTATTCACTAATTAATCAAGTATATATTAAATTGAACACCTTTGCAATCAGTTTTTACTAAAAAAAGGTAAACCATGGTGAACAACAACCGAAACGTATCGCTGATAGAGTATTAGAATGGCAAAATTAGTTTCGAAAGATTTTAAAACTGGTCCCATGATTTTATATGTTTTTAGATTTGTAAATTTAAAGAATAATTCTAGTGAGGAAATATGATGCCCTTTTTTTGGGGGAGAGAGAGAGAGAGAGAGAGAGAGAGAGAGAGAGAGAGATTGCCTCTTGCATAACATTCAGGTTGGGGTCTAAATTTTTTTTCGACTTCGATTAAATGTTTATCAGAAAGAATAATTCTCTGAACCACTTCTAGACAAGCATTATGTTGCCTAATATATGTTTATATTGAAGGTTTCCACCCTATTGGTTATGAAATGTTCTATACCACAAAAACGGTTTAACGAGTTAGATGGCAACTTGAGTATCCCGGCATCCCTCTTTAAAATAATGTCAAACTGGAAAAACTATAAAGAAATATCTAGTTTCTTCCCGTAATATAATTTTCCTTAGTATTATTCTTCAGTTTGGTTTAATTTTCAGGATGATAATTTGTGGTAACTGGGGGCGATTGAGACACCGTCTCATATGCATCATAGTTATATATATATATATATATATATATATATGCTCATAAACATTCATATCCATATGTTACAGTGGCTATACGCAAACAAGTTATAAATCTATCGTTTATTTCAATGCTTCCCTTTAATTTTCATTACTTTGATAAAATTTACTAAACAGTCAAACCCTAGGATGTTGTATATCACACAATCTTCATAAGTGGGGTCTCGCCCCCCTTTACTGGGTGCCCATGTGGTCACCCGATTTAGACGATAGACCACATACTTCGTGGGTGTAAATTTGGACCTCTATGAATGTAGTCAGGCCGCAATAACCTTTAAAATTTGCCTTATAAACGGTAAAAGTCCTGGAATAAATGTTGCCAGGCATTTAACGTTTTAAAACGGATATATTGACTTAAAGGAGTGACATTACGGTCCCCAACCCGTAAAAGATAATAACACAAGTGTGGTAAAATTACGGTCGCCTGTATTTTACTGAAATATGGCTGAGAACAGTATATTTTTACGGAGAATTTCCGACCAAAATTACGGTTTTTTAAGTGTGCAGTGGATACAATGTTGACGCTATTAGACATAATGGTGACCCATTAATGCTGTCAATATCGTAATTCGTTATTTACCTGTTTAGTTACTTCTAAGACCACCAAAACCCCAATTAACTCATCTATCAACTAAGAGTATACTGTTCATTAAAACTTTATGATGAGGCACACGAAGCCTCGTGATCTTTAAGTTCCTAGTAATTCCTAACGCAATGCATCATACCAGAGGAAGGCTCTGGTCATCATTGACAACCGGATTACGCAGTCTGGCATCATTTTCATGATGTTACTTTACCATATTACTTATCTTTAGCAAGTAGTCAGGAAACTAAAGAAAGGCTTCACCTTTACGTTCCTACACACTTAAAAATTTGCCGTAAAAAACGGAAAAAATCGTGAAATGTTGCCAGGCATTTACCGTTTTAAAAACTGATATATTGACGTGAAGGAGTGATATTACGGTCACCAACCGTAAAATATGATAACAAAGTATGGTAAAATTACGGTCGCTTGCATTTTACTGAAATACGGTTGAGAACAGTATGTGTTAATGGAGAATTTCCGATTAAAATTAGTTTTTTTTCTCACTCTCATCAGTGTAGACGATGAGATTCGGTATTTGCCAAGTTATCACGAACCATTTAAGATTTGTGCTATCGTTATGGCACCCTTAACTGTTATTTGTAAAATGAGAAGCATCACCCACTGGGTTGTAGAGTAGGAGTGGCATGGGGAGAAGTCATTGCTCATTATCGTATTCATAAATTGTATTTAGGCCTTTTTTTTAATTTGTGTAAAAAACAGGACGAACGGAAATGGAATTAACATACAATGCCATTAAATGCTACACTAGGAAAACTGTAATAGTTTTAATTGAGAGAGAGAGAGAGAGAGAGAGAGAGAGAGAGAAAATCCTGACCCGAAGAGCACATAACACTTCACTAGCAGTCTTTCCTGACCACTTCTTTTCCCCCAGTTGAAGTAGTTGGCTTAATTCCCCTCTCGGAGGTCGTTGAAATTCAGGACTCATTTCCATAATGGGCCAGTCGAGAGACCTTTAATGCCAGTGTTTTAATTAGTCGAATTGCTAATTTCACACTCGTTATTAGCTCCTTATTGTAATCAGAATATTTTGAGGATTACAGAGGCGGGGTACGAGAAAAGCGATTGTCTTCAGGTGTTCATTATAAACGTAGTTAAAGAGAGATTCAGGACTCTGTTAACGCTAATTAAATGAACGTTTGGTTACCGACCCTCTTTTTTTAATCTCCGAGAGCAAAAGGGTTGCTAAGTAGGTGGATTAAACCAGAACTACGAGGCGTTCTCTTTCTTTTTATCTTTGGGGGGAAATTAGCTGCGCTATTCTTTTGTGGTCATCTTTTATCCTCTTATATCGCCATCAATTCAGGTACGCCACATTTTTAAGATGTTTTATTTTTTTAATATTTTACATAAATGAAGCTGTAATTATGTTCATGTATACTAAAATGTGGCTCGGTTTTTATGATAAATCCGGCCGTGTTTTCCTACGGCGATGTTTTAATACGACTTAGCCCCTTGCTCTTTCCTCTTGGGCCCTGTAAATTAAGCATTCATTAACATAATCCTTTTAGCCTGTCCCCATTTTCAACCTTTTAATTTCTGTGGCTTATTTTCTTTATATGTCTTTTATACAGTTTTTAATTTTTGATATACTGGAGATCTGGTGGTGGGATACTAGTATTTTAAAGACAAGGAAAAAATAGACACTTTGATTTCATAATAGTGGATGTAGCTTCCTCTCGCGAACAGAGTAAAGAAATCGAAATACATATAGAAGAAAAGCGACAATGACTGGTTTTATAAAAGAAGAAGAAAGTACCAGTGGCCATTCCTTAATTTATCCTTCAAACGAAAAAAAAGTATGCGGTTGTTTATTGAAACCAAAATAAAGGAATCAACAAAAGAAGAATTTCTGGTTGAATCATTACAAAGTTAAACCCTCAAAAAAAGAAAAAAAAAATCCAAATACAAGTTCATGAAAAAAGAGAGATTGGTTTCTTAAAAGGATAAAATAAGCCAAACGAAACAAAACCAATAAAACCAAAGAAATTAACAGCAGTAATAAGAAACTGGTTGAATCATTATATAAATCGACAGTGTTTTGTCTTGGTAAATAGTTCCTCGGCTAAATAACGGTGTTTACAGTTCACAGTTTATGAAACTGGCGCATTGTTTGCAACTATTTCTATAATTAGTGTACATCACGCCATTCGATTCTGTTGCAATATATTAATGTGTAATATTTGAATCTGCACCATTATTTATTCGTACTGTTTTAAATAATCGAATCGACCATTTAAGTTATTGATGATCGCATGATTTTAGCAAGACCTCAATATATTGTTGCCGATTGTCATTTTGATGTTTCCAGTAAGCATTCAACTTACCTTTGCTCTGTGGTTTTAACTACTTTCCAACTTACCATTGCTCTGTTGTTTAACCACTTCTCCAACTTACCATTGCTCTGTGGTTTAACCACTTTCTAACATACCATTGCTCTGTGTTTCTCCAACTTTCCATTGCTCTGTGGTTTAGCCATTTCTCCAACTTACCATTACTCTGTGGTTTAGCCACTTTTCCAACTTACCATTGCTCTGTGGTTTAACCACTTTCCAGCTTACCATTGCTGTGTGGTTTAACCACTTTTCCAACTTACCATTGCTCTGCAGTTTAACCAACTTTTCTAACTTACCACTGCTCCGTAGTTAATCACTTTGATAACTTACCACTGCTCTGTGGTTAAATCACTTTTCCAACTTATTGCTCTGTGGTTTAACCACTTTCTTAAACAACTACTGCCAAAGAAGCACAAACACAAAGGCCATTGATTTTAGAGCTTCTTAATGTAGCAATTTGTACTTGAAAATCTGAGATGGGACATTAGCATAAGGTGAGCCGAGGGTGTCGTGGTATTTGCATTTATGTACTCTAGAGGCATTATCTACTTAATTCCGGTTTCTCTGGCTCTCCTCTTTAGTGCCCCCGTAACGAGGCACTTTGATTTTCCTACGATCATCTGTGAATTACCTTGGAGCAAGAGGGAAGAATCTCTCTCTCTCTCTCTCTCTCTCTCTCTCTCTCTCTCTCTCTCTCTCTCTCTCTCTCGTTTGTGTGGTGGTTGGTTTACAACTGGGACAAAGAAACCTAGTTCGATCGATACTTTTTCAGTCTGCCAAATTGTTTTACTATATATTCATTCAGGTCACTGAATTCATCTTGGTATTATTCATTATATAATAAAATGTACGGTTAGTCCTTTGAGATGAAAAATGCTTTATAATTAGTCACCAAGTAGAGATAAGGCACGAGCAAATTATAAACTCTGATTCTGAAATAATTCTTTAAAGATCTTGCAAATTAAAGTAACAACATTAAGAATGGAAATATCAAATTTCGAATAATTGTTCTTCCTTTCGAGCGTGTTTGTACTGAATGCATGTTGAAATGAACCTTAGGTATGCGGCTTTGTAAGACACCGTATTCCAGCGTCATTTGTAGGGTATTGTTCGCGAAGTCAGGGTATGTTTATAACGGGATCACATTCAGTCGAAGCGGTCGTAATTTTGGACGTATTCACAGTAGGGGTCGCCGGTCCGAGTGTGTGGTCCCGAAGGTCCAAATCTCCTGAACTCTGGAAAAGTCATATCTTGTACGCATGGTCCTGGAAGCGTGACTTGCGCCCTTCCGTCAAGATTCTGGGTGGCGTGCCTTAGAAGTACGGAGGGTCATATTTTATACATTTGACTGTAGCAGACGGGCACTTAGAGAAATTTGATATTCATATTGCATTTATTCTAATTCTTCTTTTTCTTCTTGTACACGCATGATGTGTCTTAGTTTTCAAAGAATGGTAATAAAGCTAAAGCGATTTCTTTAGAATGGTATTGTTCATATTAATACATTCTAACACACTTTTTTTTAGTTCTTCGCCGCAATGCATATGATGATAGCTCACTTCTGTGAAATCAAGGGTTTATCAGAAATCTTTACTGTAACCAGAATAAACTTGATTTTATGAATAGGATAGCACATGTTGAAACATTTTTATAGTCATAAGAAAGACAATTTATGCTGTGATTATAATAAATTGCCCAACTAGATGTCTGATTCACAGTGCCAAATAGGATTGGCCCTTTAACCTGGAAAAATTAGATTATCATACTTTATTAGTACAATTTGAAGGAATGTTATTAGTACGTATATTCAAAAGTAAATTCCACCAATTTCATAATTGTTGTACGGTGACATTATGTATTTCATAATCGTAGTATAGTGACATTTTGTATTGTTTTTATGGAGTAATTACCAGAAAATAAGCTGTAATGGTTCCTATGAACATTTGGTATTTCAGATTGAAGCACATGTTAATTCTGTAAATTTTAGGATATGTTCATAAGATGACTAATAATTAGTTTTATTAGATGTAATAAACATGGGCCTTTGCAGACTGTGACTAAAAGAGCGTTAGTGTGACGTGATATAAATGTATTAACAAGCATATTTTTATTTTAAACTTTAGCAATAAAATTTCATAATTTTACGTATAATTGCTTGTAAACATTTGCTTGCAAATGATGGATATAATAAATTTCGTATATAGCCAAATTTTATGAATAATTTAGAGTTCAATAACCTTTTCAGTTCATCAGTTTTTTTTTCTTCAGCTCTTTTGAATATTCAACTTTGATAAAGAAACAGAGATCTGTAGATTTTTTTTTTTTTAGTTTTTATTTTAGTTCCTTAACATAAAAATAGCTTACAATTATTAATCTTGTTGAATAGTTTTAAAAGACAATAGCATATATACAAGTAAATGTCATACTCATGTCTATAATTCTTTCTTTCCAGGTGAGTTTTTGAATTGTTAAATGATGGTGAAGGTTGGTGAGTACTTACTAATCATCCGTTGCTTAGATTTTATCAATTGAAGATGTAGTTATTTGTGCGAGGGGGATAATCATTATCAATAGATTTTTTTATACCTTAAGAGTTGGTTTGATGAAAAAAAAATTCATGAGGTATAAATGGCCTCGGAATAAACTTTGTCTTAAGTAAAGACTTGACCCAGTGCATATGATCTCTTATGGATTTCAGTGCCATTGGGAAATTAAAAAAAAATTATATTATTGATAA
This sequence comes from Palaemon carinicauda, assembly GCF_036898095.1. Classification (NCBI taxonomy): domain Eukaryota; kingdom Metazoa; phylum Arthropoda; class Malacostraca; order Decapoda; family Palaemonidae; genus Palaemon; species Palaemon carinicauda. The sequence continues at coordinate 18,221,370 of NC_090732.1, read as the reverse complement.
CAGTTCTATTTTAGAGTGCCTATTGACTGTACGAACGAGTTAAGTTTTCAATGAATAACTATAAAATTATTCATTAAGAAAAATTCGGATATTTTACGATTCGTATACTTGTCTCTTGGAATGAATAGGGTAAAGATGAAATAATTAAAATATTTATGTAGACAAAGTATTAAGCTATAAAAGAAAAATATAGTAAGCACTCTTAGAAGTATGGGTCCTTGGGCAATGCCATGTTAAGTCAACTGTATTCATACTTATTTTCAACGAGATTTTTTTTTTAAGCAAGTGGAGTCCTAATTAATTAAACAAATCTGATTGTAGTTTTAGAAGTCAACTTCCTCCTTTTGCCTTTTCCAAAATATTTGTGACTTTTTTGTAGGTATCTTGGAAGGTTATAAAAGAATAATTAAAGAAATCCCTCGTGGAATTGTGGGTAGCTGCCCAAGGCCTTTTTAAATCAAGTATATTTATACCCGTTTGCCAAGACATTCTTTTAAAGAGGCGGAGTCCTAACTAATTAAAAAAGAACTTCATCCTTTTGACTTTTCCGAAAATTTGCGACTTTCTTGGACAAGCCTGATTGCCTTCTAGTATACATTTTCCTTGAGGGTACACTCAAGCACACTATTGTGTCTCATTTCTCTTCCTCTTGTTTTGCTAAAGTTTTTATAGGTTATATAGGAGATATTTATTTTAATGTTACCTTTCTTAAATTTTTCTTTCCTCTTTCCTTCCCTCACTGGGCTATTTTCCCTTTTGGAGCCCATGGGCTTAGAGCATTCTTTCCTTTTTCCTTTTCTCGCTAGGTTATTTTCCCTTTTAGAACCCCTGGGCTTATAGCATTCTGCTTTTTCAACTTAGGTTGTAGCTTAGCAAGTAATAATAATGATAGAAATAACAATAATAATAATAATAATAGTAATAATAATAATAATAATAATAATAATAATAGTAATAATAATAATAAGCATTATTATTTTAATATTATTAATAATGATAGTAATAATAATAATGATAAACGCAAAATTAAGTGCCAGAACCTCAGAAATGAATTACAAGATATTTTGATCGCATGTTAAAGACTAACCCATAACTCTGAAACCAGATGAAGTGGATGGGCTAAGTGAGAAATAATTCGATTATTTCTTCGATTGGGGCAGGATATCAATCAGGCCTTTCCCGGATACCTCTAACCTAAGATGAGAAGTTTGGACCCATCAGTCTTTATGCCTATGCAATATTAAGGAGGTTTGCTTAAGAGATGGTTTGGTAACATCATTTATACGAGCAATTACCGGATTTCTGCGGTGATTATAAGAGTTAGTGATTTCTGGTTCAAGGTATTCACGTGGGATTAAAGTCTATCTATGATTATTACTTTGGTTAAAGTTTGGATATTTTTTTTAGAGAATTATATATATATATATATATATATATATATATATAAATATATATATAAATAAATATAAATAAATATATATAAATATATATATATGAATAAATATATATATATATATATATATATATATATATATATATATATATATATATATATATATATATATATATATATATATATAAAAGTATATATATATATATATATATATATATATATATATATATATAAATATATATATATATATATATATATATATATATATATATATATATATATATATATATATATATATATATGCGTTGTAGAATTTTTATCCTCTTTACCTTGATCTATGGAAATTAATTAGAAATACTGATAAATAATTTTGAAATATGAAGTAAAGACAAACGTTTAAAATTAGTTTATCGATATCCATTTTACTTGGATGTATGGAATTTGGTCAGAAATGTGGATATATAATTTTGAAATGATATGAAATAAGGACAAACGTATAAAATTAGATACTTGATATTTATTTTACTTGGCTATATGGAATTTGATCAGAAATACGGGTAAATAATTTTGAAATATGAAATTAGGACAAACGTATAAAATTAGATTTTCGATATTCATTTTACTTGGATGTATAGAATTGGATTAGAAATACTGATATATAATTTTGAGAGGATATAAAAGAAGGACAAACATATAAAAAAACAGCAGACTTATTATATGCAAAATGAGCTGCACGAGGCAAAAAGTCCTCTTGTAAGTTTTAAGTATTGTATTATTATTATTATTATTATTATTATTATTATTATTATTATTATTATTATTATTATTATTATTATTAAGCTACAACCCTAGTTGGAAAAGCAGGATGCCATGAGCCCAGGGGCTCCAACAGGAAAAAATAGCCCAGTGAGGAAATGAAACAAGGAAAAATAAAATATTTTAAGATCAGTACCAACATTAATATAGATATTTCCTATATAAATTATATAATCTGAAAATAGAAAACCTACGATGTTCTCAACCATTTCTGTCGAAGAAAGGCAGCAAGATATCCTATCCTGTCCATAGAGAAGTGCCCCGCACATAGGAGTGATTAGGTTTTCTCTCAATTGCACATTTGAGAGTTCTTTAATGGCGCCTTTGAAGAGATATTATCCGATGGTTTGCTGGTAAATGGTATTTTAGCGGCGACGATTATGGCCATTTACCTGATGA
>NC_090732.1:18208762-18213762 GCF_036898095.1 Palaemon carinicauda | reverse complement strand
AGTCATCTAAATTGGTCGCAGTTTAAAGGTATCAGATTCTCAGAATCTTTAATCTATCAAGTCTTGAGTAATGACTTGGATTTCGAACATATAATTTCATGGAAGTTGTGTAGATAATGAATAAATAAACTTTTTTTTCGTAAGTGAGATCTTTGAATTTCGAAGACATTCGTGAAAAAATGTCTACCAAAGCCCATTAGATTGATTTCATACAAAAAGAATAAAATTAGTGCTAGGAGTTCTCTTGCCAACTTTTCATTCTTTCCTTATTCCTGGACTGTTTCACTTGTTTCTTTGAAATTCGGGTTTTCATGGAATGTTTCACCTGAAATTAGTTTTTCCAGGAATTTTGCCACTTTTTTTCCTCGCCATTTCCTTTTTCAGGAATTGTCCAAAATGACGAAATTATAATTGGTTTCCAATGAATTGAAGTAATGGAATTGCTAATTAACTTTCTTTGGTTTCTTTCATTTATCTCTCCACGAATCCGGATTTTGAATAGAACGGGGAAGACGTTCGTTAGGGAGGACTTTTGGCACGGGGCCGGGTCGGGTTGGGTCGAGTCGGGTACCCAGGGCTGAGGGAGATGTTGTAATTGAGGGCTTCCACAAGAACACGACTTCTCATGACGGCAGCGATCTCGCATGTCACGGAAACCATATAGTCATGTCATAATGCGGACGGATCCCTCCTCCCTGGACCTCCAACCCCCATGGAAGACCCTCCACCCCACCCTCCCCCTCCATGCCATGGATTCGCTGGACCAATTCCCCACCTCCTGATCAAAGGGGTCTACCCCCCCTATCATGAGAGGTCTGCCACCCCCTTATCATAACCCCCCCCCCTACCTCCCAGTCGCCTCACTGGTCTTCGAGTGTCTTGTGGCACGTTTCTCTTGTCTTCTACATGTCCGCTGTTACCCCGCTGGTGGTTTCTGTTATCTTACGCACGTTTGAGAGTACACTTTTTTTTCTCTCTTTCTTTTCCAGCCTGATTTCGTTTAATTTTCGGCGGTTTCCGGCTTGTGTGGCGATAGTGACACTCGTGTTGGTGTTTGATGAAGAGTTGTTTCTATCATTCCCGTGGGTCTGATGATCTTCGCTCGTCTTCTGCGTGTGTAATTATAGATTGTTGTGACTTTTGGGTGTCTGGTGATAGATTCGCGTGTGAATGTGCCTCATTATAGAGAACTCGAATATATATGTATATACATATAATTTTTTTTTTTACTGCGAATATTTTCTTTCTTTAGTGCGAGTTATTTTCAAAATAGGTTTCATTGACCCTTGATGATATGGCGAGAGACTAAACACACACACACACACACACACACACACACACAATCAAATAACGTGATGAAATAACACCCAATGTGAATTTGTTTGTGCATGACCTCGAGTAAGGAATTTTTTTTTATAGAGTCCACTGAATAGATTTTATATTCTTCATTATAATGAGAGATTGGAGGGAAATTCTTAAGAAATATCAGTAATTTTAATTGCCAGAGAATTGTTAAAGAGTCTCACAAGGCTTGCTTTCACGAAGGATCTTAAAGAATACTAATTTGTACATATTAAGTACTTGGTCGTCTTATAACCTCAAAACCGCTTTAATATGTTTGTATAGTTTATATAAGAAACATTTATTGTTGTTGCCGTTCTTGGAATATTTTATTTTTCCTTGTTTCCTTTCCTCACGGGGCTATTTTCCCTGTTGGAGCCCCTGGGCTTATAGTATTCTGCTTTTCTAACAAGGGTTATAGCTTAGCAAGTAGTAGTAGTAGTAGTAGTAGTAGTAGTAGTAGTAGTAGTAGTAGTAGTAGTAATAATAATAATAATAATAGTAATAATAATAATAATAATTACAAAAAAAAAACCTGGTTACAACGAACGAACGAACGAACACCATAACTCCCAAAGATATGACTGTAGATGATTAGTAAATATACTAACACACCACACCTATGACCATGGAAAGACTATTGTCAGTGGCTACTAGTTTAGTTATTTGCCAATGTTCATTTTCCCAGATGCATTTCTGACGTGTTATTTTAATTCTTTTTTCTTTATGGGCTCGGATTTCTAATAAATTGTTTAATTTTTTGACTTCAGGGGCTCCGATTTCTGGTGAATTTTAATTTTTCCTTTTTTCTTCAGGGACTCAGATTTCTGATAAATTTTTATTTTTTTCCATGGGGTCGAATTTCTGATAATTTTTTTTTTTTCTTCAGGGGCTCGGATTTCATAGTTATTATTCTTATTTTTTCCCTTCAAGTCGCTTGGATGTATGATAACTCTTTTTTTTTTTCTTTTCCTTCAAGAGGCTCGGATTTCTGATAATTTTCCCCCCTTCTAGGGGCTTGGAGTTCTGATAAATTCTTGTTAAGTTTTCTTTCAAGAGATTCTGATTTCTGATAAATTCTTATTTTTTTTCCTTCAAGGGCCATGGATTTCTGATAAATTATTTCTTTATTCCAAACGGCTCGGATTTCTGATATATTCTTGGTTCTTTTTTCCTTCAAGGGGCTCGGATTTCTGATAAATTCTTATTTTTTTCCTTCAAGGGGCTCGGATTTCTGATAAATTAGTTTTATTTCCCTATCGTGTCTGGATGCACATCTACTTACCTTTTGCGTGTGTAATGACGGGTTTACAGTTCTTGCGTGTTCTGGAGTACAGATTCACTTGACTAGACTTTCGTGTATGAAGATAGAATTCTCTTGTTTGTGTTTGGATGATAGGTACTGACTGTAACAATAAAATTAATCAAAAGTCAACTGTATACTGGGGTTTTCTGAATTTTGTAGATTTATTAAAGCTATTTATCAGCATGTGTATATATGGGTGTTTTTGTGTGTATGTGTATGTATGTATATGCTTGTATGTACTGTATATATACATATACAGTATGTATGTATATAAGTAATATATAATATATATATGTACATTGTATAAATATAAATATATATATATATATATATATATATATATATATATATATATATATATATATATGTATATATATATACATGTATATAATATGATATATATATATATATATATATATATATATATATATATATATATATATATATATATATATATATGTATGGAAGTGGAAGCTTGTGTAAACTATCGATGGACTGCATTCTCTTCCCATCCAGTCCAGTTTGGCACCTTTAATTATTTTATTCTATTAGTTAGTTCTTTGTTTTAACGTTCTAAGTGGCAAAACGAAAACCTCTATAATTAGATTTTTTTAAATTGTGTAGGTTTAAAGACTTGATCTAAACCTTTTTTTATCCTTTTTAGTTCATATTAATAACCATTGCCAACCAGTAACTGTTTTATACTTTGGATTATTTTAACCATAGTGATTGTGATTACATCCAACATGACTATTTCCTTAATAAAAATAAATAAATAAACAAATAAATTAATTAATTGTTTTTTTTTTGCCAATTTTGTGAGAATTTTGCGATATTAGAGATTTCTTTGTTATTGAGATAATTTTATGCAATTGTTTAAACAAATCCGGCAACATAGACTTTAAAAAAACCCTAAATTTAATCGGAATTTCTCCGTAGAAATACTGTTGTCAGCCGTATTTTAGTAAAATACAGGCGATCGTAATTTTACTTACGTACTTTATTATTATCTTTTAAGGGTTGGTGACCGTAATATCACTCCTTTACGGCAATATATCCGTTTTTAAAACGGTAAAAATACTGGCATAAATGTTGCCGGGCTTTTGCCGTTTTTTTTTAATGCAAATTTTTAAGTGTAGAAAACGAATCCCTTTTCTAACGTATTTCTCAGCTTCTCCATATATTGTTCAATCATTCTTCTGAAGGGGAATCTCTGCTTTTAATGTTAGCTGAAACTTTTTTTTTTTTTTTTTTTTTCTTAGGGGTTAGGATACAAACAACCTACTTTTGTTAATTTTACACCATTTTTACTCTCGTAGCATTGTCTGTAATGAAGTTAACAGCCGAAAGGGACCTCTTCGGTACCACAATAATACAGGGTTGCCAGGTTTTCTAAATGAGAAAAGGCCAACTTTTAATCAACTGCAGCTTTAAAAGAGCAACCCTTTAGTATGAAAGGGACAAAATTGTAGCATTTAAGGCCATTTTTTCCATGATATTACCATAGCCCAACCAATTTCAAAAAGGCCAAATTTAGGTTTTTTGGCCTGTAAATGACCAACCTGGCAACTCTGCTGTGACCACACGTCCTTTCAATCTCGGATTTTGCATCTGTTTCAGTGTAAAGAAAAGGATTAATCTGGGAATTTAAAGAAGTTCATCCTGCGTCTCCTCCTTTGTATAATGCATTCTTCTCCCTCGCTATTTCGGTTTCGATTCGTTGATTAGCCACGATTATTGTGTTCATGTGATGTATGCGAATGCTTGGGTATTGATGTAGCTAGGTAAGTCTGGTTGGGATTGTTAATCGTGTAATATATAAGTACACCTATATATAAGATATATATATATATATATATATATATATATATATATATATATATATATATATATATATATATATATATATATATGTGTGTGTGTGTGTGTGTGTCTGCTTATAAATATAGATGTATATGCATATAAATACATATACATATATTTATACACGAAATTTATAAGCATATCCGTATATTTTTTTATGTACTGTATGTGTATATGATTACATAATTAAATTATATATATATATATATATATATATATATATATATATATATATATATATAATATATATATGTATATATATACATTATATATATGTATATATATACATTATATATATGTATATATATACATTATATATATATGTATATATATATATATATATATATATATATATATATATATATATATATATATATATATACATGGACTTGTATTTGTGCATAGAATTAAGTTATCTACGTATTAATTACTATGTATATATATCGGTAGTAAATATTGGTCACTTTGATCTTCATTGCTTTGGAGGCGT
>NC_090732.1:18193762-18203762 GCF_036898095.1 Palaemon carinicauda | reverse complement strand
CCAACTGAATGTCAGATTAAAACATTATTGTCGAAGATTCAAAGTAGTTCAGAGTAAAGATGGAGAGAGAGAGAGAGAGAGAGAGAGAGAGAGAGAGAGAGAGAGAGAGAGAGAGAGAGCTTGCAAAAGGCCTCCAAAAAAGAGAGGAGGACACTGAAGTCTGATTAGGTGCACGCTGAAAGGGATCAAGGTAGACAGACGTAAGGAGGGACATCTGGGGGTTAAAAGGAGAACGAAATTCAATGAATGCCAAGATAAGGGCGTCTTGAAATCCTGAAGGACTCGGGTGGAATGGACAGAGATGAGAGAAATTAGGCGGGAAAAGAGCAGCAGCAGCAATTTATTTTCGAGTTTTTATGATTAGATCCCCGTTATGGTTCAAGAGCAGGTTTAGGTCTTGTTGTGAAGATACGACGAGCAAGGCTTCTCTTATAGCGGTTTGAGCTCGTAAGTAAAAGAAAAGTGATATATATATATATATATATATATATATATATATATATATATATATATATATATATATATATAAAATATCTCTTTTATGCCTGTTGACGCAAAAGGCCTCTGTTTGATTTCACCAGTCGTCTCTATCTCGAGCTTTTAATTCAATACTTCTCCATTCTTCATCTCGTACTATGCGCTTCATAGTCCTCAGCCATGTAGGCCTGGGTCTCCCAACTCTTCTAGTGCCTTGTGGATCCCAGCTGAACGTTGGGTGAACTAACCATCTCCATCTATCCCTCATCCAGACCTCATCCACATATGGCACTCGAGTAATCTCTTATAGTTTCATTTCCAATCCTGTCCTGCCATTCAACTCCCAATATCCTTCTGAGGGCTTTGTTCTTAAATCTACTAAATCTATTGGATGGATATATATATATATATATATATATATATATATATATATATATATATATATATATATATATATATATATGTGTGTGTGTGTGTGGGTGTGTGTAAAAATCACAGGAAAACGTGATGCTCAGATGCAGAAGAACCACAGGGAAAATGAAAATACGAAATATAAGATTAAGTCCTGACTAGTTTCGTGATAATTCTTCAGAGAAAATCAGTCCTCTGAAGAAGTATCACGAAACTAGTCAGGACTTAATCTTACATTTCGTATTTCCATTTTCCCTGTGGTTCTTCTGCATATATATATATATATATATATATATATATATATATATATATATATATATATATATATATATATATATATATGTATGTATGTATGTATGTATGTATGTATGTATTTACACACATATACATATGGGGTGAGTTACTTAACGTTGTGAATGGGTTTATGTATTGTCATTATCAACAAAACTGTAGGTTTCTAGTCAGGGCTTACCACTCTAATGTGGTTTACTGCGAGCTATTATACAAGAGTCTCCCACTGTCACCAATCAGCAGTGTGGTGACGAAAACTGGCCAAACCCCAGATATGAATAAGGACATGTCTGAGGCCTTTGATCTGCAGTTGATTAGAAACCGCTGCATTTGTTGTTATTGGTGTATTTGAGGTTGTGGAAATGTGAATATGACACACACACACACACAATATATATATATATATATATATATATATATATATATATATATATATATATATATATATATATATATATATATATATATATATATATATATATATTGTGTGTGTGTTTGTGTGTTATTGTATGTATAAACACTTAGTGTATGGCCTTCTCTTTAATTTTTTTTTCAAGTTAAGAGTATAATTGTGTAATTATATTAATATAAATGTATGCATATATGGATACGTTCTCGTGAAAATGCAGCTATTTACAAATATAAAAATTATGACTGCGTAATGTTGTTCATTAAATGTGTACGATATGATTTGACTTAAACAACAGTCACTTATGACAGGAATTTATGATAATTGCAATGGGTTTTCAGATGAGAAAAGAGATACACGAATTTAGTGTTTAATGAAACTATCATATTTTAAGTTTTTAATAAAACTATCATAATTTGAGTTGAAAAGTAGTCATAACTATTATGAAACATGAGGGAATCTACAAAATCTCATGAGGAATCAGTTGATAGGTTCTGTGGACAAAGGGATGTATAGTACAAATGGTGGTATTAAGAACGATTAAAAATTTTCATGGTAAAGCATGTTTGAATATGTAGGCAGAGGAGTGCCTGGTCTGCTGTGTTACTGTTTCTGAGACAATGGTGTATCAAATCACCATATCTGTTTAACTTGTGTTTGTTTTGTTATGAATAGAGGGATACAAAGAAGAAATTAGAGTAAGTACTAAGTTTTGCTTTTAAGGAAAGGTTTTTGTGAATTATTTATAATAGGGTTGATGTTTGTAGATGTAACAAGACAAATTGGGAACAATGAATAGAAACGCCTGAAACGAAACTGGTAAATGAATATAAAAGTGTATGCAGGGGGGGGGTAAATAAAGTATGATCAAAATTAAGAATATTAGGGTAAATGGTAATCAGTAAGATTAAGCAGTGAATATTTGTATGGATTCTGAAGCCATTGAAGTTTATTGTGATTTGGGAGTAAATATAACGGATAATGATTGTATGAGAGAACAGGAGAGCCACGGAATATGCGCGGAATGAAAATGGTATGTTTTTTTTTTTTGTTAACAATTGGGAAGGAAATTAACGTTCATTAAAACCAGTAACTTAGGCCAACTCGCCTGTACGTGAGTGAGTTTTGGATGTGGAATATGTATTACTTAAACTTTGAAGTTGTAGAGATTAATTGTTTCAACGGGATATGAAGTTTAGAAAGAAAAAGGATTGAGATAAGTGGAAACATAAGTAAATTAGTAGCATAATGATGCATCATTGTCTTTTGAGATGGTTTATCATGTAGAATGAATGGACTACAATAGCCAAGGGAAATTATTATATACCCTGAGTGATAGAAAGGAAGAGGCAAGAAAAAATGCTAGATTAATGGTGTGATAGACAAGTAGAAGAGGAAAGACTTTAATGACCTTGAAGAAAAACCTGTGACAGATGCGACAGTGTTCTAAATACAAATGAATGGCAGTGTGTGTGTGTGTAGGGGGGGACAAAATACTTTCTACCACTGACGCGTATTGGCTATTATTGTGATCTATTTTCTAGGAGTGCTTATCGATAATTCAGCAGTTAGAATATCGATGCAGCAATTGCGGTTTTTTTTTCTGTTTGCAATCATTCTTTTGATTATAAAAATAGCGCCGAGCTATTGTAAAAATATGAACGTATTTGCATGAACTTGGATTTCATGAATCTTATATTGTAAATAAGATAAGATTTCAGTAATGGCTTCTAAAAAGAGCTGTCACTCACCCGTGTTAAGGATGTCCTTCGCACTTGATTTGTGTACGTGTAACTTCCATTAGGAGAATTACCAGTAGATATTTGAGTGACACATTAAAATACTGATTGACGCTTAAGCCTTCTACATTATAGCTTCAAAATGATATTGTTTGAGGAAGAAAAGTTAGGTGTCTGGTTTCAGTTCAATCAGAATAGATGCTCACCAGAACGTTAGCATGCCAAGCACAAACTCTCACTGTAGTGCCCTACCACAGCAGTGGCCTACCCAGTAAATAGCCTAAACTCACGGTCCTTTGCGGGGATCGATCTGCTGCCATGCGAATGCTAGGCAAACGCGTTACCACTGTTTTGGCCAGCAATCCTCCCGTTACATTCTGTACGCTATATTCCCTGCAAGAAAAGAGATGACTTATTACCTCTGTCAACGAAGTTGGAAGGAGGTTATGTTTTAGCCCCTGTTTGTGTGGTTGTTTGTGAACAGCTTCCTGGCCACAATTTTAATCGTAGCGTAATGAAACTTGCAGGAATTAATTGTTGTGTAAAACTCTGGAAATTATTAAATTTTGGAAGGCCAAGGTCACAGTCAAGAAAATTGTCCAATTCACGTAATCAGCCATAAGTTTGGACATCGTTGTCACCGAGACTTCAAACCTGGTTCATATTTGAGTGTGTGAAAATCCACTCCAATTAAGAAATGTTAAGGTCAAAGGACAAGGTCAAGGTCGAGAAATAAGCTGCCGCAGCGGAGGTCTGCAATCTACCGAGTGCCCCTCTAGTTGCATCTTGAATTCATCAACATAAAGTTAAGACACAAAAGATATGTACAGGGGTTGAGGTGGCCGATGAGGTCCCGCTCAAACTCGTTTGTTTCTTTGATCGCTGCATTCTCACCATTCTTGTGAGCTAAGGATTGGGGGTTTGGAGGAGCCTATATGTCTATCTGCTGAGTCATCAGCAGACATTGCCTGGCCCTCTTTGACCCTAGCTTGGGTGGAGAGGGTGCTTGGGCACTGATCATGTGTATATATGGTGAGTCTCAAGGGCATTGTCCTGCTCGATAGGGCAATGTCATTGTCCCTTGCCTCTTGCCATTCATGAGCGGCCTTTAAACCGTTAAAGCACTTTTATGATGACCACGTTTATTATCCTTCCCCCCCCCCCCGTCCCCACCTCCCCTTTCCCCGGCTTTCACTTACTCATCCTTTCTCCAAACAAATACCCCCTGCTTGGGAGTACTGATTACTTGTTAAATTTATTATTCATAGAAGAATGTCTTTCTATTATTTCTTAGTGTACCGTAAAGGGATGAACACTAGGCACGCAATATGGCCAAGTTGTTCTTTTGGTAAATTTTTTCTTTCAAAGTGTTTCCTTTCACTAATTAGTTACTCTTAATATCTGTTATTATACTCCGAAAATAATTTATCAATTGTCATTCAGCCTGTGTGATTAGCATAGTTATTATTTCCTAGTATGTTCCCGGAAATTGCTATTTTGAGATGAAGGTATATACTGTACAATTATTGATATTAGGCTAAGATTTTTCTTCATGTAACAGTATAGTTCAAGTTAGAGTTTAGCCGTAAACTTTTGTAATATTATTCATTTTTAATTTAGTTTTATTGAAAAATATTGATTTGTTCAACTAATTCCCTTATTTTGCTATCCTGAATTAACCGATACGGGAGAAGGAATATATATTTATTTATTTTACACCGTTTCGAGAATGCTTAAAGCATGCAGATTAATTTGGTGAATTCGCAATATATTTCTGCCTTTATTAATTGGAAGTCTTTGCTGGAATGTTTTCTTATCTAAGCAGTTTGTTTTGAAGAGAGCCATCTAATGCTACTCCCAATAATATATATATATATATATATATATATATATATATATATATATATATATATATATATGCATATATATATATATATATATATATATATATATATATATATATATATATATATATATATATTGTGTGTGTGTGTTTATGCATGTACATATATACATTATATTTTGTTTATTGATACTGCTAATGTGTGTGTATGTATGTATATATATATATATATATATATATATATATATATATATATATATATATATATATATATATATATATATATATATATATATATATATATATATATATATATATATATATATACACACACACACATACCTACATACATACATAAATACATATCACACAACGCTTGTGTAGAGGCTTTAAATTTTGTAAATGGTTTAAGTTTCTCAGTGCATTGACAAAAATGGTTTAAGTTTCTCAGTGCATTGACAAAACGGTTCCGTTGTTGTGCGAGATTTTAATAACAGAATGAGCTTTGGGAATACTATCTCGAACAAATGAAACGCGCTCTGGTAACACCGGCTGTTCTTAATCCTGTTAGTCCCTAGTTGCCTTCGGAATTCTTATGATGTTCGCTGGACAGCACTGAACAATGGCTTTTGGGGATGATCGCATGCAAAAATGACTGAGGCTACTTCCGACTGAGGCGCTGCTTGTGTACACGAGGTTGGAACACCCGCAGACACTCATTATCCGTCCGATAATACTTTTGATGATTGACGATGCATATATACTTAAATTTCAATTTTTTTTATTTTTTTTTTTGACAATTTTCATTTTATGTATGTTTTGATATATATATTCTGTAATATAGGTAGTATGTAATATATATATATATATATATATATATATATATATATATATATATATATATATATATATATATATATATATATATATATATATACTGTATATACATCTATAAAAGTATAATCAGAGAGGGGAAAATTATTCCTTGTCGATATGACAAGAATTCTTGGAAAAAAAAAATTATTGTATATGAACCTTGCAAGAAAATAAAAACATAACAATGGAGAACTACATGAAGTCACTTCACTTTCTTTTTCTTTTCAAGTTGATATCAGTTTTAGATGAAAGAAAAATTTGGAATTTATACATTTTTTAATACCATTGCAAATACGTATTCTTTTCCTTTGGTGAAGGCTGGGCTTCTGTGTTGTATAATCTTTTCTCTTGAACTATCAGGTCTTGAGAGTCCCTCACCCACTATGCAATCTATAAATTCCAATCATATATTTTCAAAAGTATTTGTTGTTGTTGGCGATCCTCAGGTTTCTGTACTCAATTTTTTTTAATGAGGCTCATTTGCACTGACTCGCACCGGTACCCTTTTAGCTCGGAAAAGTTTCCTGCTATCTGATTGGTTAGAATTATCTTGTCCAACCAATCAGCGATCAATGAACTTTTCCTGAACTAAAAGGGCACCCCTGTGAGTCGGTGCAAATCTGCCCCACTAAAAAGAATTGACTATAGTTTCATCATAATTATGTACCCTTATATCATCTTTGCACTTAACCCAGATATTTCCTATGTATTCTCTCTTGATTTTTTATGGCTTGTCATGATTTTTCTAAGCGTTTTTTTCTCGTGTCTCTTATGGATCATTTATTTATTTATTTTCTTAGGTATTATTTCCCCCTTTCTTAACACACCCTTCCTTGTCGTTTATTATTTTTTCCTTTTTGTTTTTTCTTGTCTTGTTTCTCTTGGATAAATTATTTTTCTCTTCTTTGGCATTATTTCTCCCTTTCTTAGCCCACTCTTCCTTGTCGTTTTATTATTAGTATTTTTAGCTTTTTGTTTTTCTTGTCTCATGTTTCTCTTGAATAATTTGTTTATTTCTTTCCTTGGGCATTATTTCCCCCTTGTCTTAGCTCTCTTCCTTGTTTTTTCATAGTGTTATTTTTAATTTTGTTCTTTGTAAGCTTTTTCTTTTTCCTTTCTGTTATTTTTCTTTTTTGTTGTTTGTCTTGGATATTTTATTTCTTCTTTTCTTAGGCATTATTTCCCCCTTTCTTAGCCTTCTTTTCCTTGTCTTTTCATTGTGTTATATTTCCTTTTTGTTCTTTTTCAGCATTTTTTTTCTGGTCTGTCGTTTCTCTTGGATAATTTCTTTCTTTCTTTTTTTCGGTATTATTCCCCCTGTTTTAGCCCTCTCTTTCTTATTTCATTGTTATTTATTCTTTTGGTTCATTTTAAGCTTTTTTTTTCTCCTTGGATAATTTTTTTTTGTCTTGTTTTTCTTGGATTATTTTGTAATTTTATTTATTTTATTTATTTATTTATTTATTTATTTTTTTTTTTTTTTGCTTAGCCACTATTCCCCCCCATTCTTAATCCTTTCTCCCTTGTATTTCATTCATTGTTATTGTTCCTTTTAGGAAGTTTCAGCTTCTACTCCTAATGTCTTCCTCGATCTCTCATCACGTCATTTCTCTCTGCAAATGTTCCTCCTCCTCCCCACCTCTCCACGCCCCACCCACACGGTGGCCGGGTCTCGATGATGTAAAATAGTCGGGTTCCAAAGTGTTTTGTCTAGTTTGCTTTTCATTCGAGATCTGCCTGATTGAAGAAGTTAAGTGAAAATGGGGAAGGGTGGTTTTTGTTTTCGTAGAGTTTCTTTTCGCAGTCGGGGAAACTCTGATTGGGGCGGTATTGTTTTCACGAGGGAGAACTTTTTTTTTTTTTTTTTTTTTTTTTTATCCGTTACCTTTGCTTAGCGGGAGATTGAAATGTTATTTATGAATACCCATGATTTTTCTCTAGTGTCGTTTTCTAATCAGGAGCTTTAGTTTGGATCGAGAGTTGATTTCTCTTGGTAATTTGAACGGCGGCCTTTTTTTGAGACCATTTGAAGCTTCGTTTTGGACAATTGGATTTATGACTGTTGATGATTGTGCTTAATCTGTAAAACGACTTCTGAGTGAAGTATACTTCGACGCTGATATAGTATAGCCGACATTCTTTCTTACAATGGGGTTTTTATAAGAACAAAAATAATGCTAACATTACAAAGTACGTTTTTTTTTTTCAAACTTTTCAAATTATTATAACTAAATTTATTTTTATTACTACAATTTTAAAGTTCTCTTAATTCTTTGACAAGAATTCTGAAGGAATCCACCTTTTCTTTTTAATGATAACGTATTACTGAAGATTATGTGAATATCTTGCAGTAAAGGTGATACAATTACCATTCACATTCTTTGACTTAAAGGTGTGTAAAAGAGATGGCTAGAAAAAGGAATGGATGGTGAGCGACTGTGACACAGTTCCGATAGGCCCTGCTGCTTCCTGCGGTCGCCTAAGTGACCGCTGAGGTAGCGTCAGTAGGGGATTCAGCATATGAAGCCTCATTGTGTTGAATAACGGGGGAGGTTGGGCTGTGGCACCCTAGCAGTACCAGCCAAACTCGGCCGAATCCCTCGTCAGGCCGGGAGCAACGAAGAGAAGAAAAATCCCCTTTAGTTCTTTTTTTGTCAACTCACCCGAAAAATTGGAGGAAGTACCTTAGCAGATAAACAGACTTACAGTGAGCCTTACCTGGTACTCACTAGACAGCAGTGAAAGATTGTAGCTGGTTTCCTGTGGTCCCAATTTCAATTTGTTAAGCCTTAAAGGTCATTTTTTTTTTTTATTTATTTGCCTGTTCAAAGTCTTGAACGAAGTATAATTTACCCTTTTGTTGAAGTTCGAATAAGTGGTTTTGTTAAATTTATTGCTTTGAGTTTTAAATTATGATCAGTCAAGCTATTTAAGTTTACCTTAACCCTTTATAGTAACTTAACAATAGCGTACAATTTGACTTTGTGAAATTCAACAGTTTATATAACTGCAAGAAATTTCATGCAAAAAGAAATCCATAATCCATCGATTAACCTGTGCTATTCCTGTCCCTCTCGGGGTACCGTACATATTAGATGGTACCCTACAGAGCTAGTTTAGAAATTAGGTATCTATTTAAACTAGTTTTAGTTGTTCAAAGATCAATAATTACCTTTAAGAATTCAGGAAATTTTAGCGAGATTTGTGATGTCGCAGAGTTTAAAAGAAAATATTAGATAGCAACAGATGTAAATGAATTGTCTTTAACGGTATGTTTTTTTTTTTTATTTCTCATCGGGTTTTTAGTTGATGAAAAATCATATTTTCAGAATTTGCATTTCTTAGAATAGGTTTACCCTTGATTAGCTTTGCACTTTTTTTATGGTATATCACTTGCTTCGTGTGGATCAACCGCGACATGGGTGTCCAATCGCGAAGAGGATGGACGAGTAGCGAGTACGTTGCAAAATATCCCTTTTGCCTCTGTTTACCTAAACAAAGAATTATGTACTTGGTAGTTGGTCAACACTTGTAGGTTGCAGCTAGAAAAAAAAATATTGAAAGTGAGAAGATAATGAATAACACGATGTGCGTGATATGTGATCTGTCGAGTATTCATACCTTTAAAAGACATCTCTCTCTCTCTCTCTCTCTCTCTCTCTCTCTCTCTCTCTCTCTCTCTCTCTCTCTCTCTCTCTCTCTCTAACCATGCCGTGCTATGTTGTAACCGTTAAAATCTTTAAAATTATATTGGTGTACACATTGTTTATGCGAGAGGCTGTTCTTATGAATTTATGAAAATTTATGGACGATGTGCCCATTTACATTGCTCGGGTACGAATACGTGAGAGATGACATGGTTCCAGATATGAAAGAAAATGAGTTTGGGAAGATGAAATGTTTAACGATGCTGTTATATTATCGGTTGGTAAACTTATTACGTATCAAATTTCA
>NC_090732.1:18183762-18191262 GCF_036898095.1 Palaemon carinicauda | reverse complement strand
CGTGCTTTTTCCCTTTCCCTCACTCTGTAATCTCGTATTTTTACATGATTTCGTTTTCATTTAGAATGAGTGTCCTGATTACGGAAGAGAGAGAGAGAGAGAGAGAGAGAGAGAGAGAGAGAGAGAGAGAGAGAGAGAGAGAGAGAGAGAGAGAGAGAGAGAGAGAGAGAAATATATACGCTTCTTTTAATACGTCTTTTACCAAACTACTGCCACCACTACAGCTTCTACCACTGACTCCGAAATGATATTGTGAGATCGGCGATTAATACAAGATTTATACCTATTGGAGCCGAGATGGGGCCGCCTGATGTAGGCGAAAGTGGAAAGGGGGAGGGGAGGGGGATTGATCCGAAGGGAAAAGAAGAATGAGGGAGAAGAGAAAGAAGGAAGGAAACGAAAGGAGGAGGAGGAGGGGGGAATTTCATAAACGAGGGTGTGGTTGATGGAATGGTATAATAAAGAAAGTCTAAACAAAAATCCTCTATTGGATGGATGCCAAAAGATACTAGAGGCGGTGCAGCTCACGTATAATTGTGCTTGTCATTAATGTGACCCGAAACCATGATTTATTAGGCCTTTTTTCCCCCTTCTTCTTTCCTACATTTCTAGATTGGTTCTTCAAGCTGATTTTTCAGACACGTAAACGAGATTTTTTCTTTCTTTCTTTCTTTTTACTTGGATGGATCTTTTTGCGTCTATATTTGTAGGGTTTGTTAGTATTTTGATGAATTTAAATTATTGTTAGTCCCCAAGATTCGTCATTGTTATTTATATAATTATTTAGATAACATCCTCTTTTAGATATTTTCTCTAAAGTACTTTTACTAATCATTTGGTTAGTGAGTGCACTGATGTAATTTGCATGCCGCTGTTTTCACAAATATACACGTGAAATTAATAGAAAAGGCAGTGTACATAGGGTGTGTGTTTTTTTTTTTATACGATATTTTCAAAAGTAATTTCCAAGTTAGCTTTAATGGTGAGTAACATAGTTGTATAGATCTTGAGGAAAACCCCCTGCTGTGTCTAAAAATCTCGGATGTTAAAAATCAACAGTTTTATATCGCTGTGTATTTTAAAAAGTTTTCGCTCCTTATTGTTAAAATGCCTGTTCAGCTGAGAACCCATTGAAAAAACATTCATTCTTCAGCTGAAGAGGCACTTTGAAAAAAAGTGTGAAAGCTCCTGTATTTTCAAAATATACAACGAAAAGTAGTATATTTTATCATCCTATTATCAAAGTTGAATTCATTAATTTCAAAGTTTCCTTTTAAAGGTTTAAAGGCTACTCATGAAAGGCAGTGGCAAGAGATAGTGACATTGCCCTATCGAGCAGGACAATGCCCTATAGATTGACCATATGTACATATGATCAGCGCCCAAGCCCCCTCTCCACCCGAGCTAGAACCAAGGAGGGCCAGGCAATGGCTGCTGATGACTCAGCAGATAGACCTATAGGCTCCTGCAAACCCCCCCCCCATCCTTAGCTCACAAGGATTTTGAGGTTGTAGCAACCTAAGAAACGAACGAGTTTGAGTGGGACTTGAACCCCAGTCTGGCGTTCACCAGTTAGGGACGTTACCACATCGGCCACCACAACCAAGTTCTTTTTAATTAGTCACTATATCATCGACACTTCCATGAAAATGATTAATTGTGATAGATTGTTAGAAAAACAAAACCTAATCAAATAGAAGAGACTGGAGACCCGTCGCCATAGCGAAGAGAATACAAAAGCATGGTCGGGTTTCTGTCATCAAGTGGCACAAGCTGATTAGCCTGTCATAAATGGGGGTGGGTGGGAAAAAGGAAGCATTTAATTAGTGCGATGGGGGCTACATTCCTCTACCACTCGCTCTCAGTGATATTAATTGGTCTCCCACCGGAAGTGACGTGTTCCTTGATTAGAGGAAGTCTTCTAGAAGTAGGAGGACTGGGGAGGGGAAGGGGCCGGTTAGGAATACGAAGAAAGCCAGAGAAGTATGGGAGAAGTATGCATGGTCAAAAGATCAGAGTCAGCTCTATAAGAGGAGACAGATATTCTTGGTTCATATTATGATCATATCGGTAACGATTCCAACTAGAGGGGCACAGAGTAAAGCGCAGACCTCCGCTGCGGCAGCTTATGTCTCGACCTTTTACTCGACCTTGACCTTGGCCTTTGACCTTAATATGTATTAATTAGCTTGGATTTTCATACGCTCAAATATGAACCAATTTTGAAGTCTGTGACAGATTACGTGAATTTGCCATTTTGCTTGACCGTAACCATGACCTTTGACTTTGACCTTCAAAAGTTTAATCAATTCCAGCTTTTTGCAAAACATAATTCCTGCAAGTTTTATTACTCAATAGTTAAAATTGTGGCCAGGAAGCTGTTCACAAATAAACACACCCATACAAATTACAAACGCACAAACAGGGGCGAAAACATAAACCACCTCCCAATTTCGTTGGCGGAGGTAATAATTTGGGTGCGTAAAGCATTTTCAGAATTCTTGTTTAGTAACGGGTATTTCAATTAGTAACTGTCGTAAGTACTACTTGATATATAACGATAATTTATTGAGCAGCGGTTTCTTCAAAATTTGTAAATCCCCTTGACAATAGTAAGGAGCATTGTAATAAAAAAAAGCCATACAAGTATTAGTTTCATCTGAATAAGATTTAAATTTTTTACTCATTTTCGTGCATAGTGAATAAAATCCATCGCATTGAATTTAAATAGTCTAAAAATTTAAGGATGACGTTTTGTCAATCCATATGTTAAAACCATGTAGAAATTTAAAACCAATAATTAAGTCTCAAAAAAAAAGAAAAAAGAAAAAACTTTCGTCAATCCATATGTTAATACCATGTAGGGGTTTAAAAAAAATAATTAAAAAAAAAAAAAACTTTCAATCCATACGTTAAAACCAAGTTGTGATTTAAAATCAATAATTTAAAAGTCTCAATTTACAATAACGCTTTGCCAATGCATATGTTAATACCAAGTAGGGATTTAAAAACAATAATTTAAAGTTTCAATTTAGAATAACGTTTTGCCAATGCATATATGAAAAACAATAAAGGAAAATAAGCTAGTAAATTAAAGGAAGGAATATTCATAATACAGTAATGATAAAATCTATGCCAGTATGACTGACAGAAATATGTGAAACGGAAATAGAACTTAGAAAAAGACACGTGTTTGCTAAATGGAAACTTAAAATGCTTCAAGGAAAATTTGCATATTCTTTTTGTAGGTTTTAAATTTATGGAAACACCCAAAGTGGCCGTGAAATACTTGCATTTTATATTTTGTTTCCGTATAAAGGTCGTAATGTGATGGCTCTTGTATAGATCTACGAGAAACTTGATATTTTGTCGCTCATGGATGGACAGTTTACTGACTGGTAGATCTCTCCTTTGTGTGTGTGTATATATATATATATATATATATATATATATATATATATATATATATATATATATATATATATATATATATATATAGATATATATATAGATAGATAGATAGATAGATAGATAGATATTTCCGGTCACTCACCTCTACCCGTACCTCAGGTAGGTTGGTAGGGAGTATTCCTACCCTGGCGCATGTGTACATACTTATCGAAATATTTAGCAGTCATTTTTGATGGGTCTCGTACTGTAGTTTATAGATATTAATTGACTTAGCAGCACTGCGAGTTATCTAGTGAGTCGGCTACAATCTTATCAAACCCAAAATTGACAAAGCTCAAAATAATATTTCGTTATTAGGCTAGTATTAAAAGTAAAGGAAAGATGTCCGAATATGTATGATAAAAACTACTACATTTCATAAAATGATAATGCAATTAGAGTGTAATGCATAATTGTGTGATCTGAAGATTTATCATATTTTAATTTCCGTCGGATATGAGATTCCATTATTGATAAAAAAATAATTAAAAGTGATTGTGCTGCTTTGATTACAGCTCTTCCAAATATGTGAAAACAGCTGATAGCTGCAGATTTATAGTCTTTTTATGGGTAAGTAGTATAAAAGGGAAAATCATTATCATGTAAAATTCGCGATCGGTAAAATGAAAAATTAAGATTTTTGGACTCATGGTGGGATGACTGCTGGAAGCGATGCAGGTATTTCTGGGTTTATGGTGTCTTTTTGAATGAAGGTAATGGCTTCGATATATATATATATATATATATATATATATATATATATATATATATATATATATATATATATATATATATTTATATTTTTTTTGCTTGTTTGTTTGGATATTTTTACATTAAAATTTCATTTTTTATTCAATTTGTTAGAATACTCGATTCATTAATACTCTTTATCCCTGTTGGAGCTCTAGGGCTCATAGCATCTTGCGTTTCCAACTAGTGTTATAATAATATTTATAATAATAATAATAATAATAATTCTTCAGAAAGAGAAGTATAGAAAATCAGTATGCATGTAATTCTAATCAGTGTGAACGTTGTCGAGTAATGCAGATTTTTTTATGTAAATGGAAATAAGTTATTATCTTCTGTTGAAACCGGGAACCAACGTTGTATGCATGAGTGATTGATTCAAGTGGTATTGACAAATAAAAATGCAAATAGGGAGGTTTTTTACATTAAAAATTGTGACGATATCTACCCCCCAAAAAAGGAAAAAAATATCGGAAGACAGCCCATAACACTCTCAGTAATGGAGAGAGCGGCCACCGTGAAGGGAAGAGACGACTGCGTGGGGAGGAGAGAGGAGAGGAGAGGAGGAAGAGGCGAGCTGGCAAGAGCAAGAATATAGGAAACGAATAGGTGGATTGAGAATAAGAAAAAAAAAATGACAGTAAAACTCATAGATGTTTGCTAAATGAAGTAAAAGAATGGGTGTGTGTTTATCATCAAAAACACCCGAACACACTCGCACGCGTGTACATGCGCGCGCGCGCACACACACACACACACACACACACACATATATATATATATATATATATATATATATATATATATATATATATATATATATATATATATATATATATATATATATATATATATATATATATGTGTGTGTGTGTGTGTGTGTGTGGTTACTTTAATATTTATGAATCGTTGTCATTGTTTAATTCTAATTTCTAGGAAAATAAGAGTTTTGTCCAGAACAATTTTATTTGTTCTTTATGCATCAAATATCTTAATGGAGATTCCTACTTTTTTTAAGTATTTTTCTATTATTTCTTAATTATCTATTTTTCTTGGTGGTTGTTTGATGTCAAATTGGGATTATCATCGTAACAATAAAGGAGGTTATCAATTTTATCTTAATCTGCAACTGAACCTGAGCCTTGCTCTAGTAAACAATTTAGTATCTGCTAGAAAATTTTCAATATTGGGCCAATGTTGAAAATTTCTAATCTTGGTCGTCTAAATAACCCTTGCGCACGTTCTCATACTTACCCCAACAGATCCTTAATTTTGTTTAGTTCACTCACCACAGTTTCTCAATTCAAGAACACATCCTTAACCTTGTCTAAAGGTCACCCAGAAATGGCAGAGGCAAGGGATAGCGACAATGCCATAGTTAGCAAGACAATACCCCAGAGACTGACTATATATTCATATGATCAGCTCTCAAGCTCTCTCTCCACCCAAACTATGACCAGAGAGGGCTAGGCAATGGCTGCTGATGACTCACCTGGTTGACCTATAGGCTCCCCAAACCCAGTTTCGTTAGCTCACACGAATGGATAGGTTGCAGACACTGCAAGAAACTATCGAGCTGAAGCGGGGCTCCCCCAGTCCGGCAGATCACCAGGAAGGGACGTTTCCAATAGGCCACAGCTGAAAAGAAACTTACTTTATTGCGAGTTTCAGCCTTAAAGAGATTTTTAACCTTGTCACAGAACAGAGCATATTGAAAGCTAGTGTGCTCTTTTTGAAAGCCAGAAAGCCAGTGTGCTCTTTTGAATATTGATAGGCGATCAATAAGCGGTCATTCTCAGATGATTGAAGAGTTATGTGGGTGGCACATGAACATCACCGGTGCATAGGGTGGCCCACCTAAGTTTGGATGAATGTGGCTTTCACGGAAATTGTTAAGTTGACTAGAGTTTTTACTTGTTTTCATATCTGTTTTTCGTTTTTCTTATTTTGTCGTATGAGTCTGGCGAGAAAATGATTACCATTAAAAATTATGCTAACGGTTGAGAAGATTTGAGGTACAGTTCGAGAGAGAGAGAGAGAGAGAGAGAGAGAGAGAGAGAGAGAGAGCGCACAAGTTTGCTCCATGAAGATCCCATTGAGAGAGAGAGAGAGAGAGAGAGAGAGAGAGAGAGAGAGAGAGAGAGAGATAAATTAACTATGGTGGAAGAGTCTGAACTGGTGGTGGGAGAGGGAAAGGAGAGGGGTCAGCGCCCCCTTGCTCCATCTATTATTTATGCATCTCGCACGAGTAAAAACATTAAAATTTTTGCATATGAGAATCTTCCTCAAATAAGAGCTTTATTCGTGGCCAATGTCATGAGACTGTTATTTGAGAGATGCACCACAAAGACAATTAATCGGTTCACCATTCTAAGTGCACTTTGCATGTAAACTACATTCTCGTGTTTTTTTTTTTTCGCAAATGGTGCATGCAGTATATGAATTGATGTAAACAAACACGCATTCATACATACTGTAGTTACTGTATTAGATGAGGGTGATACAGCAATACACCTAATACCAGAAAAAAATGTGATTGTGATAAAAAGAAGGAAATAGATGTAGTTCAAGATTCTAAAAAAGATGAATGGGTTAATCATCAAATGAATTTTCTATTTTCCAATGTTGGAGCACAAGTGTAAAAGGATCAGCATATTTTTTTATAGCGATAGACAATTGGTAACGGCTTTAAACGATGCAGTAATGCGGAATCGAAAAAAAATAACTCGGATTTTAGTAAAAGGTTTAACAGTATGAATTGGAATTGTGCAATATCTCCAGCTCCAGTGTATGTGTATGTGCTTGAGTGTTGTTCTTCCCATAACTAGCATTTCATGTTCTCATTTCTGGGGGAAATATTAAACTGTCTAAGCGACTTAGAAATGAAAGTATAAGAGAGATTACTCGAGTGTCAGATGTGGATGAGGTCGTGGTGAGGGGTAAGTGGAAATGGTTTGGGCATGCTCTTCGCACTCCCCAAGAGAGATTAGTTCACCAAACTTTCTATTGGGCTCCTCAAGGTGTTAAAAGAGTTGGAAGACCCATGCCTGCATGGGTGAGGACTATGAAGCGAGAAATAGAGGATGAATGGAGAAGTCTTCATTTAAAAGCTAATGATAGTGACGATTAACGAAATGTAACAGAGGTCCTTTTAGTCAATAGTCATAGGAGGAAATGATGATGATGAAGAGGCTTCTAAATGGACTTTAAGAGGAGATGTTCAATGGAAAGAGTAAAGAAAATATTATTCACTGCACAAAAATGAAGAAAAGCAATAATTTGGACAAAAGACAATTATAA
>NC_090732.1:18168762-18176262 GCF_036898095.1 Palaemon carinicauda | reverse complement strand
CAAAAAATTTAATGAAAATTCCAAGGTCGGGTGGACCCCAAATCCATTGCCGTCTTTCAAATTGGTCAACGAAAACTTAATTTTTATTCCTTTTCTCGCTTCTCCATTCCTTGGGAAAATTAATTTTGCCATTATCATCGTGGCATACTTTATGAATCAATTACGTCTAAAATGAGTTAGAAATAGTGTTTTAATTATGCTAAGTTGAAATATGAATTGATTTTGAAATTATTTGTTCTTTAATGTTTTTATTTATGTATATTTATTAAATCTTCTATACATCATTCCAAACCAGCGTTTTATAGACATTTAGATTATATTTTTGTCCAATAGATATTCTCAAAAGAAAGGAAAATTGTCGAACTGGTTATATTTCTATTTTAAAAATCGTATAGTCCAGGTGTTTTTCAAACAACGCAAGAGATAACGTTTTTTTTTTTATTATTATTATTTATCATACACAAAAGTTTATTGTGAAAAATTCATACACAAAGATATCGACAAATTGTTTGTATTCCGTTCGGTATAATCAATTCATGAATCTTTCATCAGGTGACCGTTTTAGTATCGCGTAAAGAAATAGATTTGTTGATTTGAGGAATTGTCATGGCGATTGTCCTCGTCCAATGTTACGACCATTTGGTTAGGCAACTGCAAAATTTGTTATGAATATTTTTTTTTCATGATAACAATTGTTATACACTTATTCATGAATTTTTTTTGTTAATGCTTCATTGCAATAGATTATACAGTTTGCTATTGAATCTCGAGACCGTAAAATTTTATGAGCTAAACATGGAAATAACCTGGGGTATTGAAAAGCACCTGGCCACGACACCTGTTCAAAAAAAGGAATTGCCTGTAATGGGAATTTCATTTATGTAATTTGCGATGTCATGTGTGATATTAACCCATATTTTTTTCAGTGTAATACTCATATCTATTACTATGTAATGGGTGATATTTATTCATTTTTTGGTGTAGCACTTCTATCTGTTACTATGTATGGGTGATATTTACGAATTTTTTTTTTTAATATAGAGCTCATATCTATTAGTGCGTAATGGTTTGATATTTACATATCTTTTTACTGTAGCGCTCATATGTATTACTATGTAATGGGTGATATTTGCCCATATTTTTTTTTAGTGTAGCACTCATATCTATTACTATGTAATGGGTGATATTTACCCATATATTTTCAGTGTAATACTCATATCTATTAATATGTAGTAGGTAATATTTCACCATATTTTTTTCAGTGTAAACACTCATATCTAGTGAAATACATATTAAAATCGCCTTTGCCCATTGACTCATATGAGTATGTAAAACTAGGTTTTTGTGATCTGATCCTGAAGACAATGCACAACATTCATAGCATTGTGGTGTATTTCTTGCGCTCACTTATGTTAATGTTATTTTTTCTTTACTGTATGTTTACATCGGGTATTGATTGTGTATTGATGGTCAAACTGATATCTTCATGCCGAATACATGTACTACTAACAATAGAGACTGTGAGAATGAGGACTAGTCGCAATATTAGAAATTACGAGTATGCATTTTTAAGATAACTGCGTCGACTAAGTATGGTTTTATCTTGATATATGCATATCTTTTTTTTTTTTTTTTCTTTTGTGGATTGATGTCATGGGAATATAATCATGGATATATTAGGCAATAGATTTTCTGTAAATCCTAATGTAATCCTCTAAGTTTATTATTACCCAGAATTATTAGATTTTAGGAAATATGTGTATGTAGCTAATGGATATTTTTTACTGGATATCTTGAGAAACTGATATCCGAGATGTGGAATTTATAAGGCGACAGATTTTTTGCAATCCCTAATGTTAATCATCAAAGTTCATTATTAGCCAAAATATCTATATTTTAGGGAATATTTGTATGTAGCTAATGAATATTTTACTGGATATCTTGAAACTGTTTGTTATCCGAGTTGTGGATGTCAATAGTAATTCGCGAATGTTATGTGATACAGATTATTCGAGTCCGAGAATATACATAAACCTGAAAAAGAACAAAATCGTTAGCGTATCGGTAAGGGATTAAGAAACTATCAGTGACTGAGCACGTCAGAGACACCGCGTTGAAAGAAATTTCCGTTAGCCCAAACAGTAGTGATATTGTGCGCCTGGAATTTCGGAATGGGATATTATTATTCAAGACTTCAGTCACCGGGCCATTTAAGCTAATGATGGATGTGTCAACGGAATTCGCCAGCGCTGGGTCTTGTTTTTCGCAAGCCGTTAAACGCTCAAAAGTAACTTTAGTACCTCCGGACGGCAGACGATGGAATCTTCATTATGTATCAGTCACTCGAACGTTCCTGAAAAGAAACTTTAGTCCGGCCGTAGTGCAGAAAAGAAAAGAGCTTCAATTACGACTCTACGACAATTGCTTTGCAATCGTAGTAACCCGATCAGCGTGCTGCCGGATTGCATCCACTCGGACATTGTCGTCGGTAGCGATCGGTAGGTGTGTACACCTGCCGCGCTGCTAGGCAGCTCCAGAAACATTTGTAGAAACATACCTGAGGAGAATGGCCGGTAAAGTGACCCCGCGAGCTGCTTTTGTCTCGAATCATAAAGGGAAAATACAATATCCAGGACAATCACCTTCGAATGATTGTCAACTCGTCGACGCTTTTTGGAACCTTCCAAATGGCTAGACTTGCTCTTTCCTTTTCTTTCATACAGTCAGGGACTTTTAATAGACTGGATGCTTAATAAATCATAATCCTTTCTTTGTTCCTTTGATGACCCTTTTAGATATCATTGCCTTCCTTGGTAGGCATGTTCAGTGAAACGAAGTTGTAGTCGTAACGAATCTTCTTTGTTTAACATTTGGAGAAACATACAGCGATACATACCTTAACACAATGGCCCCGCAGAATCTGATATTATGTCCCAAGATCTGGTGTCTCCCCTTTCCTCCCACGATGCCCTTTTTCTGATCTCTCGGGTATATCTCGGTCTTCGCTTACTAAATCCCATTGGTTCTTTATTTCTTTTATTCCTTTGCAACTACCTTTGAAACACAAGTGTTAATAATTCGATAGCCTTAGCGTTCTTTCCCTTTTGTTTTAATTTTTTTTTTTCATAATAACGAGAAATACCTTCCTTACAATAATACATTACAATCAATGGCATTTATTTTTATCGTGAACTTAATATTTTATGCTTTTATAGAGTTAAGCCTTTTCTCTTTCTCTTGGGTATGAGCAATATCTAGACTTTGGCTATGAGCATCTGTCCTTCTGTCACTTCGAAAATCTGGAAATTTTAAAAGAATTGTGATCTGCAATTGGTTATTTTAATTTTGATGAATAACATTTCTTAGGTTGCTTGCCTTTATTCGTTACTTTTCCTGTTCATGTAAAATGATATAATAGTAAATATAGATGATTATATATATACAGTATATATATATATATATATATATATATATATATATATATATAAATATACATATATATATATATATATATATATATATATATATATATATATATATATATACATATAGAATATTTACTTTTTCTTTCGAAATATCAACATATCTACCTATCCGTCTATATCTCTCTATCTATCTATATAGCTAGCTAGCTATATGTATATTTAGTAAATAAGTGCATAAACATATGTATATTGAAAGGTTTTCTGCTATCTACTGATATTTTACAACAACCACTATATTATCAATATATCTTAAGTGTGACTATGTTTACATTGACGTGAATTATGCTCTGTAATTCCTTTTGCTATGGCAATAATTTCATACATTGCTAAATTATTCTTCGTCGTAATTCGCACCTTTGCATAACGCATGGCGCTGTGAGATGTGCAGATAGTGATATATTATCTTTAAGTGTCACTTTCAATATTTGACATGAGTATTCTGCATGTTTTTACATCGATTGTTGCGTATTAAGTTTTTTTTTTATAACATTTTTTACACCAAAAATATTTTATGACAGGACGAATTGGAACTTAATGATCTTTAAAGTGAGAGTAAAAATGATTTTATCTTTAAGGTGAGGGTAAGATGAAGTTATATTTATAGTGAGAGTTAAGATAATTTTATCTTTAAAGTGAGGGTAAAAATAATTTTGTCTAAGTTGACGGTAAGATAACGTTATATTTAAAGTGAAAGCAAAGATAATTTTATGAAAGAGAGGGTAAGAATGATTTTATCTTTAAAGTAGGGGTAAAAATAATTCATCTTTATGTTAGGGTAAAAATAATTTCATCTTTAAGTTAGGGTAAAAATTATTTTCATAATTGAAGCAAGGATAAAACTAATTTTCATATTCATAGCGGGGGTAAAAATTATATATTTAAAGCGAGGATAAATATAATTTTGGAGTCGATATTGATATAAGTAGTTAGTAGATATATGGATAGACATAAAAAGAAAAAAAGAAAATATACTTCGTAATGTGAGAGACAGAAAGACAACGAGCCGACATAAATTAACTATTGGCAGACAAACAGACAGACGGTGGGAGAGAGATTTTCCAAACCTATTTCGCCCACTCTCAAATGCAGGGGAGACTGGAATCCAGATTCAGTCGAACTAATGCTCAATCGTCCAGAGTTAGACACGCATTGTAAGTCCAGATTCAGAATAATAGGCCTATACTATATGCACCCCTTTTCCTTTGGAGCAAAAAAAGAAAAGATAGGTTATCCCTAGTTACGACATGACGGAGTTCTGTGTTTCCCCAGCAATAAATAATGATTAATAACATTTGCTTGAAGTATAAATGATCACAAAGTGCGCTGGCGACAAAGGTCTTTTTTTTCTCTTAGTTTTTTCTCTTAGTTTTTTCTCTTCTTTTTTTTAAGCTTCGGAAATAAAAAGTGAAGTCATATTTACAATGGAAATTAACCGAACTTAAATTATTCCCAGTCAGAAAAAAAAATCGTTGGATCAAAATGAAATAAGGGACATCTTTTATTGTCAGGCGATGCACGAAAACTTCTGGAACCATTTGCGTTTTGTGTACGTCTTTGTTGTTATTTTAGAATATTTCAAATTGATAGTGCTACAAATTAATTAAAGAAAATATCTTGTGTAATTTATTTTGAAAGAATTTAAAAAAAAAAACAAAATCAAACATTCTACTGTACTTCTGATATTAGAAAAAAAAATTTTTAAACAATATTTTCCCATTTCCCCGTTTTCGAACGTTAGAACATTTATATATGCAGTGCAGTAAAAAAAAAAAAGCCTTTATAGTTTCACCCCACCCTCCCGCTTTCTCTCATTCTCTTTCTTTCCTCTGCCGCACCGATGTTTTATTTCAATTCCTGATAAAGTATTGTGTTCTGGGATTCTGTATCGAATCGAAGGGTCACATGACGACTGTTCTCAAACATCCCCCCACCCCCCGCCCCCATCCTACCCCACAATAATTCTTCCCATACACACACACATGCCCCAACCCCTTCTCTTTCCTACGCTTCCCTTCCCTTCCCTTACCGCACTTTCCCTTTCGCCCAATTTTATTCTCCTAGTTACATATTTTTGCCACTGTAAACGCTGAGACAGAAGGATGGGCATGTTCGCCAGCTACCTTTTTGATTGGGTACCCTGGCATTGTTGCCCATTATCAGGCGTTCGTGTAAGGTCTGTGTTTAGTTCTATTGTGAGGCGATATTTCGACTCTGTGTTTTGTTCTACTGGTCATAAGGAATTTTGGGCATGTTATAGAATTGGAAGATATGCTTACGCCGGGCTGTAATTCCATCTCGGTATTGAACCAGTAAATAATAGAATCATAATGGTGAATGATAATGTTACAGTGAATACTGTATAAGTTTCGGTTAGTTTTTACTTATATATATATATATATATATATATATATATATATATATATAAATATATATATATATGTATATATATATATATTCTATATATTTATATATAATATATATATATTTTATATATTTATATATATAATATATATATATATATATATATATATATATATATATATATATTTATATATTTATATATATAGAAATATATATATATATATATATATATATATATATTTATACATATATAAATATAAATAGAAATAGAAATATATATATATATATACATATATAAATAGAAATAGAAATATATATATATATATATATATATATATATATATATATATATATATATATTTATACATATATAAATAGAAATAGAAATATATATATATATATATATATATATATATATATATAGAAATATATATATATATATATATATATATATATATATATAGAAATATATATATATATATATATATATATATATATATATATATATATATAAATTATATATATATAAATGCATAGAAATATATGTATATATATTTATATATATATATAAATATATAAATATGTATGTATGTATACATATAAAATGTGCGCGCGCGCTCTATTTCGGTAAAAGACCGTCTATGGTATTTGTACCTATCACCCAGATTATTTTCATTGACATAGTTGTTTAACATGCAAGTTGTTTAACATGCAATTCATTTAGGATAATTCTTGATATTCTCCAATGCCAATTCACTTTACTGACAGATTTGTTTATATTTTATTTTGACATTTTTTTTTAATATTGTATTTTCTTTCTTATTGCAAACTCGACTTCCATTAAATCCATTATGTATTTTGGTATTAATTGGAGTTTAGAAGTTCAAACTAATTGCAAATACATTTTGTTGAATATGGTTAACATACTTATTACGTAATTTATTGCATTTTTTTTTATAATTTAACTACACGATTTGTATTTATATTTAGTACTATTAAGGGGAGGTGGTCAAAGGTGAAGCCCAACAGAGATAAGAATATTGGAAGTATCAGGGTTATGTAACACTGTGAACCAAACAGGATGCCATTGAAGCAGTAAATATATTTGAAACATAGAGGTACCTTTCATGACTCCTCTACTGGGAACTTTGATGCTGGGAACATGCAAGGGTTTTCACAAAACGTATGGGAAACACAGATCCAAATGGCAAACACCTAGAAACTCCTCTTTCTCATCAAGGAAAACAAAATATAATTTACTGATTAGTTCACAGTGAATTGTGAAGCACCATTTTTTTTTTTGGGGGGGGGGGGGGTTTGTTAGGTGAGTACAATTTACTTGCTGTTATAGTGTTACATTATACACATGTATAGCCTGTATGCGCTTAACTGCCCTCAACTGATGCTAGTAGGTACTCGATGTTACATAGATGATTAATACTATTTTAATTAAATCTCTTTGCCTGTGGCCTTCATCTTTGCTATCAAATGGATTGAACGATATATATTGTATTCGTAATGTCATTTTCACCTTCACGGAGTTGCAATCGAAGAGTTGATTGTGATTTTATTAATTTTGTTATTTCTGAAGATATTGATAAACACGCATCCCTACTTAACAGTCCCTTAGGAAATAAAAAACGAAAAATTAAGT
>NC_090732.1:18133762-18158762 GCF_036898095.1 Palaemon carinicauda | reverse complement strand
CCATAAGTCCCCCATATTATCTAATTTTTTTGAACATCTTTTTACAAAACGTCTAAATAGATAGGCGGAAAATAATCATCTGTTTCTAGTTTGCAGTTAGGTTTTCGCAAATACCTTGATGCATATGATGCCCTCTTTACAATTTCCAATGTTGAAAAAATCCATTACTGGCCCCACCCCCCAGTTTGTGCAATTCAGTATCCATACCACTAGGTCTGTAGGTGGATGTCTCCATTTATTACACGGGTTATGTCGAAATATCTCCCATTCTCACAGTATATGGATAACGTACAGTATCCCCTTCCTCAGTGTGAGAAATATCCGTTTTGACAAATGTTCGAACCGCCCAAAAAAATTTTTTTCTTTGTTTTCATTTGATATCTTATCAAAATTGAGTGGCTTCTTATATACAGTATACACATATTCATATATATGTATATATATATATATATATATATATATTATATATATATATATATATATATATATCTATATCTATATCTATATCAATATCTATATATATATATCTATATCATATATATATATATATATATATATATATATATATATATATATATGTGTGTGTGTGTGTGTGTGCGCATGCGTGTATGTATGTGTGTGAATGTATGTATATAT
The DNA here is from genome assembly GCF_036898095.1 of Palaemon carinicauda. NCBI lineage: Eukaryota > Metazoa > Arthropoda > Malacostraca > Decapoda > Palaemonidae > Palaemon > Palaemon carinicauda. The sequence goes on along the minus strand of NC_090732.1, from coordinate 18,158,126 downwards.
AAAGTTCTCTCTCTCTCTCTCTCTCTCTCTCTCCTCTCTCTCTCTCTCTCTCTCTCTCTCTCTCTCTCTCTCTCTCTCCTTTGCAACCAATTCTGAAAGGTCTTATCCAGGCCGTTCCTTTTCTGAACGAACTGGATAAAGTTTGAATGACTTGCTATCCACACAACATTATAGGGGGAGAGGTATGCGTCATATCCTACGAACGACCGGTACACTGTGGCCTGAAGAATTGGTTAGGCGACGAGGAACTCCAGGGCTAGGTTTTTTCGGCTTTCATTTGTTCTTTTGTTTATTTGTCATCCGATAGCATTATGAGATGTATTTGTTATTTCATGTTCTTAACGTTTAGATTGTTTTGGTAATCAATTTTTAACTGCGTTGCTTATATCCTCCATATATAAAGAGCAAATGTCTTGATATATATATATATATATATATATATACATATACTCGTATATATATACTATATATATATATATATATATATATATATATATATATATATATATATACATATATTGGCATATATATATACATATATATAAATATATATATATACGCATATATACTGTATATATATATATATATATATATATATATATATATATATATATATATATATATTGCATATATACTGTATATATATATATATATATATATATATATATATATATATATACATATACATATACATACATACATACATACTCACTCTTGATATATACATATATATAATATATATATATATATATATATATATATATATATATATATATACGCATATGTACTGTGTATATATATATATATATATATATATATATATATATATATATATATATATATATATATACGCATATATACTGTATATATATATATATATATATATGCATATATACTGTATATATATACATACATACATACATACATACTCACTCTTGATATATACATATATATAATATAATATATACATATATATATATATATATATATACGCATATATACTGTATATATATATATATATATATATATATATATATATATATATATATGTATATACACATACATACATAAATACATACTCACTCTTGAGTCGCAGTATCAAACGTATGACTACTCTCCCTCTGGTAAGGATGGGGCGGGAGTGGTAGTGATGTAGTTAGGAAAGTGGGAAGGGCTGTGTGTGTGTGTGTGTGTGTGTGTGTGTGTGTGTGTGTGTGTGTGTGTTTGCGCGCGCGCACGCGCGATGTGTTCGTCTGTTCATATCTGTCTAAACATTTAGCTGTGAGTTTTAACCTATCGTGTACACTAGTGATTTTATATTTTTGATAAAATACATTAGATTTTGGAAAATCATTCAAACAGCCCAAAAGTAATCTCATTTTTTTGCGATTATTATCTTACCTTGGTTAAAATTAAGTATTCATTAATAATTTGTTTTACGTAACTAAAATCAAGTTTTGTTTTATTCCAGCATATACTTTCTTTCTTGATTATCTACATTAATTTCTGAGAGGCTATTATATAAGGAATTGGAATACCTTATTATAGGTTTCGTTCACCACTGTACATAAAATTCATAAAATGTTGAAGCTCATTTTATGCCTGAGGATTTTCTATCCTATTTTCTTTCCAGTTTACACGATTGCATTATTGCCAATCATTTGTTTAATGCCAACTGAAAAGATAATCTGTAGGTTGTCCTTTAAAGTTTCTGAAATTGTCTCAATAAACAGTTGGCATAGTTCACTTTAATGGCGTTGGCTTCTTTGAAATATGCTTTCATTGCAACTAATATTCCAAAGAACTTCCATGGTTTTGAAGTTGTTGAAAACATAATTTTATGGGTCACGTTTTTGTGGATTAAAACAGACGTGGTTTTATGTGAGTGTGTGTCCTTTTGTATCTATCTAAGTGCATTTAAATCTCGTTTATCCATATTTTAATATAGATGGTATTTCCAAATTCAAGTTAATGATTGGGTTAAACGTAGGATTTAAAGACTCCTTTTACGATTTAAAGACACAATAAGATTATTCAATTTAATTTTTTTTATAAAGTTTACAAAATCTGATTATTCATGAGATAATATAATCACATTAGTAAAACTTTTGAAGAAATATTTGTTTATGTTGATTCTTTATCACAAGATAAAAACACATAATCAAAACAAATTGCTAAATTTACTCAGCTTTCATGTCGACCAAGAATATTTTGTTTGAATTCGCTTCATATATTTCACAAGAGTTCTATAATTTCCATTTTTACGATATAATACACCAGCTTTGAGGACTCAAGAATTAGATATAAACATGAAACTCAGAATATATAACATTCAAGTCCTATTTTATATGCGAGGTGGTTTACCAGCAATGATTTTATTTTTCTATTTTTTAATCACTTATAAAAGATATCTGTTAAATCCACAATAGAAGATAAACAGCATACATTGCCTGGTCCCTTATTTGAAGGCTAACTGTAGGACTTTTTGACTCAAGAAAATTATTGATAAAGGTGTTGCATCATATATACGTTTTGAATCCATAATGAAGGGTGTACTCCCTAAGGAATCTTTTAATAAATATGTCGGGTAAGGCATAAAGACCTCTAATGGATCGTGTCCTAGGGATCATTTTGCCACGGGAGCCTTCACTAACGGTGATCTTCGATTTCCAAATTCTTTAGGTGTCATTTATTAACCAGAGATATTGACGCAGATTTACCACATTTTTTCCCGAAATGTAGAAACAGATTTGAATTTTTTTCGTTCATATTTCTTCTACTTCTTATGAATTTCAATCATTAAGAGTTCTTAAGATAATTACTAATAAAGCTCCTCATCTTTCTTCACTATCACCACAATCGTCCTTTTCATCATCATTGTTAATAGCGTTTCTTCTCCCCCATCATCATCAACATCATCATCATCATCATCATCATCATATTATTATTATTATTATTATTATTATTAATTACGTGCTTATTACTGCTGCTGCCGTAACTGCACACTGAGCATGTGTTTGAAAATTATATGATTTGACCATGATTCTTTTTATATAGAGCCCCTAGATTATCAACTTTATATGATTTCAACGGAAACTTCGAAACACCATCTCTGTCTTTGCGTTATCCATCTCCATGGAGTGAAAAAGAAAAAAGTATCCTGGTAAGCCCCAGCCTCCCCCCCCCCCAAAAAAAAAAGGTTTTTACATGTGCATCAAGTGTAAACGTAGGATCTAAACAAGTGTATGTGGAAGAACTGGCCATCCCCTATTTTTCATTTGATTGTTATATCAATAAGCTTAAATTATGCTTGCTTCCTGTTCAGAATTTGTCTATGCTATCTTTTATATGAGGAGTAGATGGAGATGGTTTGGGCACGCATTAGTTCACAAAACTTTCAATTGGGCGCCACAAGGCACTCGAGTTGGAAGACACAGGCCTACATGACTAAGGACTAGGAAGCGTTGAGTGGGAGATGATGAATGACGAAGTATTGATTTGAGAGCTCATGATAGAGACGACTGGCGAAATCTATTATATACCTCGCAATTGGTAACACAAAAGGACCATTTGGTAATGAAAATCACAAAGGGCTACCTATTTTACTGCAGCCCCCTCCCCCCCTAAGAGGAATACAAACATTTGCATTCTTGTCCATCAAAAAACGATAAATATTTTCAACAACCTCGACACTAAGTCCCGCCCTCCTTATCCAGATTGTTCATGCATCCAACAATGTAATTCTGATGAATATTTTATGGTAATATCAGCAACTCGTCTGTAAACTGCGGAAACATCCGTTGGAGGAACAACATTGCTTTTGCTATTATGAAACTTGGAGTATCATTATTATTATTATTATTATTATTATTATTATCATTATTATTATTATTATTATTATTATTATTATTATTATTATTTGCTAAGCTACAACCGTAGTTGGGAAAGCACAATGCTATAAAATAGCCTTGTGAGGAAAGGAAATAAGGAAATAAACTAAAAAAGAAGTTTAAGAACAATAATAACATTAAAATAGTCCTTCATATATAAATTATAAAATATTCAAAATAACAACAGGAAGAGCAACAAGATTGAATATTGTTATTATAATTATTATTGTTGTCGTTGTTTTTATGTGAAAACTAGTGAGTTGTAACTTCGGGATATATATAAATGTTCTTTCACTCCACATAAATGTTGAGATGCTTCTATATAATGGATACTCCAAGATCGAACGCTCCTGTTTCTACTTTATGGGTTTACAACTTGAAATCCTGGCATATGATTCGTCGTACCGAATTAGAATTTTATCCACAAGGGAATCATTCCATTGGACTTTATAAATTTATTTGTAGATTTGCTACTGAAGAGTTTACTAGTTCCATATTGTTCATAATAGATGAAAATAGGGAATAATAGGAAACAACGAGAAATTAAGCATCCAGTAGTTCACTGTAATGCTTTATGAATGTGTATTAACATAACCCCCCACTGAAGTTTAACTTTTGCCGTAGGGCATACTGCAGTATACACTGTGTATTGTATTGCATTACATCTTCTATTAACCTAGATGGGCGCCTTTTTACCGAAGGCCACGCAATAATAGACGTTATGACACTCTGCCTTTATGCCTAGATTTCCTTGACATTTAACATCGAAGAATTTTAATATTAAAATTGCTGAACTAATGGTGGCATTATATGCAATTTGTCATTAGGAATTCGTTATTGAAATATTCAGGGAAAGGCGATGTTTAAGAGGGACCATCACTCCTCGTTATACATTATACAGCGAATGACTTGTATCGCCATTTCTGCTTTTATCTCTGGTAACATGTAGCGAATGTTTTCTTTATACGTTTGTATTATTAAGCGACACCTTTCGTGATGTATCATTGTCGGGGTATTTACGTGTATGTTATTGGTAAATGCAATGTGAATTCTCTCTCTCTCTCTCTCTCTCTCTCTCTCTCTCTCTCTCTCTCTCTCTCTCTCTCTCTCTCTCATATACATACATATAATATATATATATATATATATGTATATATATATATGTGTATATATATATATATATATATATATATATATATATATATATATATATATATATATATATATATATATATATATATATATATATATATATGCGAATATCATTTGAAATGAAATTTATATATAGCAACAGACACGATCTTGCTTAATTAGAAATCATAGAATGGTTACTTAGCCAATTATATATCGTAGAATTAAGACTTAGCCCTTAATGTGGTGTCTAAAAATTTACAATTCACCACGACGAGTTGAAGAGTTGATAGCTTCGTTAATTTGTGTAATACTTGAATCGTTAGTGACATACTGATTTAGGAAATACTGGTAGCGAAAGGTTGAATTTTTTTTGGTTTTATAACGCTTACTATCTTTTGTTTTCCCATTATATTTCAATTTAGATCAGTGACCTCTGCATTGGGATGATTATGAATATACGTTTCATAGAATTGGCAGAAACATAATTATTGTTTAACAAATACATATGCTAATATTCTTGAAAGTAGGAAAGTTTTCAGTTTTATTGTGATTATTTAGTTTTTATGATTTTCAATGTAAAATAAGTTTAGTTTTCTGCTTAACTGTGGTTACTCTTTAAAGTTCGTTTGTTTCATTAGCAATAGTTACTTAAAGACAAATGACTAAATTGTAAAGCAGAACATTTTTAGTGAGCAAAAGTACATAATTATTAGAAATCACTATAGCAATCTCACTTAGCAAATACGTACATTATACCAGCATAAAAAGTTGTTTTGTCTTTTATGAAAATGTTATGTGCAAAGTTTTTGAATAAGGGATAACACTATACGTGTTAATTATACATATGAAACTTACTTCACACAGGTAAGGGGGAGTGTTTAGTTTTAGAGGCCTCTCATAAATGGCACAGGCAAGACACAGTGACAATCTTCTAGCGGGACAATGCCCTAGAGACTGACCATATATACATATGATCAACGACCAACCTCCCTCTAGCCAAACTGGGACCAGGGATGCCCCCCCCCCCCCCACCCACCCATCCCTAGCTCACAAGGTTTCAGACATTTCAATAAACTATCGAGTTTGATCGTGACTCGATCTCCCGTCCAGCAGAATGCCAGGCTGGGACTTTCCTAATAAGCTAATAAAGTATTTATGCAATGGAAGTAAAATTTATTCAAATATGGGGATGAGAGAGTGACTAGTTTCGTGTTAAAAGTGTTTGGGGTAACTGGCTTTTATGGCTCGAGGGATGATTATTATTTTTATTGAAGAAAGATATCAAAGAAAGGAAATTTGACAGAAAATGGCATGTAAATGGAGTGGAGAAGTTTATGCTTTGGTATGATGCAGTACTGATTGGGGATAGTAGGAAAATTGGAGAAGGCTACTCAAGAATTTTGAAAGGGATCACAAAAGGAGGAAGATTACTATTATTATTTATTATTATTATTTTATTATTATTATTATTATTATTATTATTATGTATATATCTAATGTATATATATATGTATATATATATATATATATATATATATATATATATATATATATATATATAATACTTATAAGCATGAACTGTGTACATATTTGACTATCGCATAATTTTTCCTTTCATACTCATTCATCCCTCTATTTTTTCTCTCTCGTTTCTTCCACCGAGCGCCTATTTTGATTTACCCATTTACTCATCTATCTGGGATTTACCTAAGCCATAAATTTCCTCATTTCACATGAGGCGTTGCGGCTGGCAATTCATAAGAGCCTTATTCAACGTCATTGGCTTCTTAATGTGACCCGTAAGACCTTCCTCCATAGGATCTTCTGGCACTGGCATTCGCCGTGGCATCTCATTCGAAAACCTACTCTATGACGGGCCTAACTAAGGGTCATTCTCGTTATCTCGGCCCTCTGAGCCGACGGGCTTATGCCCTTCCGACACCATTATGAGGTATATGTGCGAGTTTTTAAGATAATGGCATTAGGTTGACCAGAGAGAAAGGCGAATTTCTGATCGATACGCAATTTCCCCCCTCTTACGCCTAAAGGATGATTGCTTGAGGAGGCAGGCGCACGTTCGATCCGGGAACGCGTGGCTGGTGAAAGCAGCCTTTGAAAAGTACTTCAAAAAGTCGCTTTCACAGCGTCCGCCAGGCACGTTACAAGAAACTACAGTGTGCCTACTACTTTTTTTTAATCTCTCTCTCTCTCTCTCTCTCTCTCTCTCTCTCTCTCTCTCTCTCTCTCTCTCTCATATACACACACACACACACACACACACACACATATATATATATATATATATATATATATATATATATATATATATATATATCTAAACTTTTGTTCTTGTGCATATATTCGGTTTGTCATACAAAAACTGAATGCTCTGGTATGAAAGTCAAAATGCTAAACCGCCCTTTTAAGTTAGTTATTTTTGTGTAGTTTTAATTTCCCTTTGATATGATTAAAACAAATTAATTTAAAGCTACAAACAACATCGATATTTGACATCATCAAATCTGCAAATGAATTCGATAATTATGTTGTGTTAAAAACATATGTGTCTGTTCATGTAAGGATATATATGATGCAAGTAATCAGGAAAATATATTCATATCGAAATCACGGGAATATTTTGTCTGCGTATGTTGGAACACCTGGTATGTTCATATTAGATCTCTCGACTTACATTTGTAAGATCATTGTCTTCATTTCTTGTTTTGCGCTCAGCAGTCGACTCATGTGGGAACTAGAGTGGCACTCAGTAGAGCACAGACCTCCGCTGCGGCAGCTTAATTCTGGACCTAGACCTTGGACCTTAACATGTATTAATTGGGGTGGATTTTAATACACTCAAATATGAACCAAGTTTGAAGTTTGTGACAATAATGTCCAAACTTATGGCTGATTATGTGAATTAGACATTTCGATTGACCGCGAACTCGCCTTCCAAAATGTAATCATTTCCAGCTTTTTACATAACATTTAATCCCTGCAAGCTTTATTAATCTACGATTAAAGTCGTGGGCACAAAGCTGTTCACAGACAAACACACATACGCATACAAACACAAACACACAAACAATCACACAAACAGGGGCGAAAACATAACCTCCTTCCAACTACGTTGGCGCAGGTAATCACTCAAAGAGAACTGAAGTGATGGTTACTCACTAATTATTATTATTATTATTATTATTATTATTATTATTATTACTTGCTAAGCTACAACCCTAGTTGGAAAATCAGGATGCCATAAGCCCAAGGGCTCCAACAGGGAAAATAGTCCAGTGAGGAAAGGAAACAAGGAAAATAAAATATTTTAAGAACAGTAACATAAAGCTACTCTGAAACACGGATCAGTTGTCACCATTGAACTTTACGGAATAAAATTACTCTAAAGATTCATGAAAGAATGAATTATTATTCTTATCTTGGGATCTCTGAAGAAATGAGAAACTTCTCTTATGAACATTACATAAGGTAAAGAACAGTCAATATGAAGAAGCAACTCGCGTAATTAGTAAAAGTTGTGTATACGCTGAGAAATATCAAAAGAAATTGCGATTTTTCCGAAGCTCATTTCTTGGTATAATTAATACAAGCTCATAATAAACACACAGAAATAATAAGTACGATCATCATTCGCTTATACCTTAGAATCTAACTATTACCATTTGTCTGCAATCAACCAGGAAGTTTGTCAATCCAAAGTCACCGTAAATGATATTAAAGGAAGAGTTAAAAGATTAATGAAAAATACAGAATTGTATTAATGGTGGTACCGTCGTTGGCTGGTGATTGCCAGACTGGGGTGAGAGTCCTGTTCAAGCTCGATAGTTTCTTTGGTCGCTGCAACCTCACCATCCTTGTAAACTAAGGAGGGGTGTTTTTGGGAAGCCTATACTGTAGGTCTATCTGCTTGAGTCATCAGCAGCAATTGCCTGGCTCTCCTTGGTCCTAGCTTGGGCGGAGAGGGTCTTGAGCGCTGATCATATGTAATATGGTTGGTCTCTAGGGCATTGTCCTGCTTGATATGGCAATGTCACTGTCCCTTGCCTCTGCCATTCATGAGCGGCCTTTAAATACACGGAAGCCTTAGGATGAAAACCAACACAACCGCTGTTCTTAAATCATTTCATATTGTTCATCACTTCTCTTGTAGTTTATTTCCTTTTCTCACTGGGATATTTTTCCCTGTTGGAACCCTTGATCCTACAGCTTCCTGCCTTTCTAACTTGGGTTGTAGCCTAGTAAGTGATGATAATAATAATAATAATAATAATAATAATAATAATAATAATAAGGATGATGATGAGGATGATGATTCAAGTGCCTTCTGACTAACTCAAGTAGGAATAACATGGCAATTTTATTAGGCCTATCACTCTAGTCAATTTTGTAATTGGAGCTCCAGAGTGTATTTCAGTTCTGAGACGCACACAAAACAAACTCCTTGCCGATCATCATTACTGATAAGAAAAGGAACACCAGACATGCTTCCACGAATATCATTGGAGAGTTTCCTTTATTCAAGACAGGACGATTCCTTCCCCACTTTTGTTCTGTGAATATGAGATTACCTAATAATTCCCCCGGCTCCTAAAAGGTGTATACTCATCATTTTCCGCATCGATTACTCAATTAACTTTTTTTAATAGCAAGATTATCATAAACAAATGAGATACAGAACATGGTAATAAACCGTATGCAGGACAAGGCAAGGAAGAATAACAACCATCAAGATTTCTATAATTTACATAAATGAATAAAAGATTTTGAAAATAGAATATGATTTAAAGATACAACAAACATTTGCCAATTGTGTGCTTCAGTGACTGACGAAAACGTCACTGCTATTTTACCCTGTTAGAGCCCTTGGGCTTATAGCATCTTGCTTTTCCAACTAGGGTTGTAGCTTAACTAGTAATAATATTAATAATGATAATAGTAATAAGTTACAATGAATGATACTTCAACTTATAATGAACGTAAAAAATGCACTTTAGGGAACATTTTAATGATTGAACATATACAATGATAATTTGCATATGGTTGCATTTATTGCTGTACACAAAAAAAAAATATATATATATTTTCCACCATTGTCTGGAAGGTAAATTACTTTTTCGTATAGACTCGTACAGTTGGCTTCATTAATTCTGGTACACTTATTAGGAAGCCAATGAGACGTAAGTGTACCGGAATTAGTGAAGTCAACTGTACATATGGATAGACTATTGTTACAAAAACTTCAGCATAAAACATACATGACCTCACTTCATTACAAACCCTATCACTTCAGAACCAAAACGGAGAACTCTAATATTGTTCAGTTTAATAGTCATTTTATACGAGTTACATTCCAGCTAATGCTATTTCTTCGTCTGGAAATGGAACAGAACCGACTAACAAACATACAATGATACATCTTCTTTAACAACAACTTATCTGTGGTGACATCAGACAGAGAGAAGAGAGAGAGAGAGAGAGAGAGAGAGAGAGAGAGAGAGAGAGAGAGAGAGAGAGAGACGAACTGGGGACTCACGTCATTAGCGAAGCAGCAAAACCCACTGAAGAAGCGAATTAGAAGGTCGTCGGAGATTGAGTTTCTTTTGTGTACTTCGACTAATACGCCTTCGTGAATTTCCCCATTTTTGGTTCCGTCCAGGTCTTCCTCTGGACAATGATTTAATAATGATCACATATGGATCCTCATAGACACACAAACACACATTCGGTCTCCTGACGTCGTCGTCTTGTCTGGTTTAGAGATGGTATCACGTTCCCTCGCCACATATATATATATATATATATATATTGTAATTATCATATTTATAGATATTGTATTTACACAAATATTTCATATATATATATATATATATATATATGAAATATTTGTGTAAATACAATATCTATAAATATGATAATTACATATATATATATATATATATATATATATATATTGTAATTATCATATTTATAGATATTGTATTTACACAAATATTTCATATATATATATGTATATATATATATATATATCTATATATATATATATATATATATATATATATATATTTATTTATTTCAAATAAGCCATATATATTAATACATTAAAGTATGGATTCTCTTAACGACCTCGGGATCAGATCCCCAGGCGAAATCACTCAAAGACTTTAGTATCTGACCGGCACGGGCTTCGAACCCTAGTCCAGGATACCTGTATGCCAGTGATCATACCACTCAGCCACGAAGAAAGATAAAAGTCAGTGACAATTCTTCTGTACATATACCTGTCGAATTCAGGTTTTCTGTACTTAGAATTGAAATCAACCCATCTTCACCATCGTAGCTAATTGGTAGGTTTGAGACCTGGCATTCGATTAATGATAAATATTTTGCACATTTAAACGTGTTTTTCATATTTCAAATAAGCCATACATATTAATACATTAAAGTCTGGATTCTCTTAACGACCTCGAGATCAGAGCCCCAGGCGAGAGTGATTTCGCCTGGGGCTCTGATCCCGAGGTCGTTAAGAGAATCCAGACTTTAATGTATTAATATGTATGGCTTATTTGAAATATGAAAAACACGTTTAAATGTGCAAATTCTTTATCATATATATATATATATATAGTGTATATATATATTACATATATATATATATATATATATGTATATATATATGAATTTAATATATATATATATATGTATATATATATATTTTATTGTGAGGGAACATGATTCTGTCTCCAAACCAGACGAGTATAGAAGACGTCAGGATACCGAATGTGTGTTTATTTGTGTGTATATATATTCAAAAATAAACTTCCCATTCGGTGGTATATGCATGCGAAGTGGATGGATTAATGACTGGATGGATGCAGGTTGTTGCTCCATATAGCCCAAGGTCTATATATACCGTGATATAGCCATAGTGGATATATCAAAGAGCAAGTGTCTGACTACATATATAAATATATATTTTTTTTCCCGTTCTTGCCCAGCTCTCCCCGTTCCTCGTGTAGGGGGAGAAGTAGTGGTCATCTCCTTGTAGGGGAGGGGGGGGGGCGGTTGGGATTGTGTGAGTGCGGGCCCATATCTATAAATATTTATGTCATTTTAGGTGGGTCGCGTACACTATAGTCCATTTCTTTTAGCGAGGCAGATTTGCACCGACTCGCAGCGGTGCCCTTTTAGCTCGAAAAAGTTTCCTGCTCTCTGATTGGTTAGAATTATCTTGTCTAACCAATCAGCGATCAGGAAACTTTTCCGAGTTATAAGGACACCGCTGCGAGTCGGTGCAAATATGCCTCGCTAAAAGAAATGTACTATAGTTATGGGTATCATGACTAGCGGAGTTGAATATATGTAGAATATAATTCTTTCTGCTACATGATAATACGCCAGCCTTGAAAGGAGTCAGATTAATTATTCGATAAAGGATAATGCATCACACACACATAAAAGTACGATGGGAAAAAAATAAATGTAAATTTTGTGAATCAAAAAAAGCCCTATTACCTTCCTAACGGTTGGATCACTCGGATGTTTACATGCTTAATTTGAAACAAGAGAATATGGGAACATCGTTTGCCATCAATTTCCATAAACTCATCAAAATTTCATCACATTTTCCCTGAACTACCAATCAAGGTAATTGAATACCCTGTACGCTAATATAATCACGTTGATTTTGAAAGGCTGTATTATATGGTCAACATACTAAGGGCCATCGCAAAATTAAAAGTAGGAAGAGATTTTTCATATATATGTGGACTAGACTTTTCTTACATATAATCATGTAAATCGAATACATACATACATACATACATACATACATACATACGCATAAATAAGTTATATATATAGTATATATATATATATATATATATATATTAAGTGTGTATGTTTGTGTATATAATGATATATATATATATATATATATACTATATATATATATATATATATACATACATATATATATATATATATATACTGTATATAGATATGAATTGTGTGTGTGTATATATATATATATATATATATTATGTATATAAAATGTATGCCTAGATGTATTGGAAAGATGTATTACGACGTTTTTCATACTTTCTTCATGAAATCATCATCAAGCCTATGAAACAGAAAATGTACATGTTTAAAGAATTCTAATATTAGTAATAGGCTGAATAAAAAGATTTAAATTTTTAGTACTAAGGTGTTAATAACTAGATTTATATCCCCTTTTTCTTGTTAGGTATTTGCATTTCTTAGCTTCGTAAACTACTGTCTTCAATATTTTTGGTAATCTTGCCATAAGGAAACAATAAAACTCTTGTGTAAAGTGTAACTACATATGCTTACGTTTCATATATATATATATATATATATATATATACTGTATATATATATATATATTATATGTATATATATATATATATATATATATATAAAATATGTGTGTGCGCGCACGCGCGCGTGCGTGCGTGTGTGTTGACCCGAACAGAAAATTCAGTCTTGGCAGTATGCTGTAATACCAGGAACGCGTATTGGTATTATTGCATTATTATGATATAAAAAAATAAGACTATATGGTTTGATTCGCCGATGGTGTTCAAGATATAATTTTAAAGGTGTAAAGTGAATGTTTTTGCCTGACAGTTTTATATGTAACGAAAACTGACGAGAGAAACCATCTAAGTCGTGTTTAGGTGTGGTATGTTGCCCTGTTTTATGTAATGATTTTTAAAAAAATAAGAATTCTTAGTAACAAGGGTTTAGAAGCCTAGAGAAAATCTGTATTGGATAAATGTAGAAAATAATAAAAGATTTTGTCAACAAAAAACTTTGGCAGAGGAGACTTGACAGAGGGTTTGGACATCCGACCATCAAAGAGTTAGACGCGAAATTGTTAAAGATGGATGAGGAAAATTACATACATTTTGGCCCCGTTGGGGAGTAGTGCCATTAGGGCACCTCTTGTAGTGGATTGTAGATATGACTAAAAGATTTGTTAGTGTCCACTTTTTATCATTCCACTTTACCCTCTTTCTCGATTTCATTTTGCAATCTTGCTGTTCAACCTCTCAAATTTACTTCATATTTGAAATTTGAGATTTTCACTCATTGTAGTTTGACAGTGAATGAACTATAGCACAGATTTGTCGACTCTTGTATCCTAGAAGCTTATTGAAGAATAGGGGACTTCTGAGAAGTCAGTTTGAATTAGAATGTAATATAAGATAGATATGAAAATTAGAAACTCAAGAAATTATGACCAGAAAGGAGGGCAATGGTCCAAACATATAATTAGAAAGATATTGGTGAATGATTGGTGAATGACAAATGATGCGTGTGTATAGCATTAGGTGTTTACACGTATTACCCGTGCGCAAAGATGAATCATGATCCGTTTCTGTTGCGGTGGCGCTAAATAAACTCCCCGGTCCCAGCGCTGGGCCATTCACGTAAATTTCACACATCCATTCAGTATTCATCAGGATAGGTCACTTCGCTACCGAAAGTATCATGAATCAATAACCAGTAGGACGCAACGCTTCAAACATGTACTTTAAATCGTTTTTTTTTCCTTGCTAATAAAAAAAGATATATTGTAAGGATAATTGATTTTAAAATGTGTAACCTTTCACGTCAATCGTAATTATTATTGAGTCAAGCCCAAATCTCTTGCAAACCGTAGCTGCGACCCACACTAGTCTACTAACAACTGCGTACGTACTGTAATTCGTAGTTCCCTACTAAAGCAAAATACTTTAATTGGACCCTCTCTAGTTAGACATACGCATGATAACTATACCACAAAGCAGGCCTAACTATATGTATACAGTATATATATATATATATATATATATATATTGTATGTATATATATTATATTATATATATATTGTATGTATATATATTATATTATATATATATATATTGTATGTATATATATTATATTATATGTATATTATATATATAAATATATTATATATATATATATATATATATATATTGTATGTATATATATTATATTATACATATTATATATGCGTATATATGCATATATATAATATATTATAAATATATATATATATATATATAGAGAGAGAGAGAGAGAGAGAGAGAGAGAGAGAGAGAGAGAGAGAGAGAGATTTACGTGTATAATATAAGTATATATCTCTATATATATTTGTAGTTTTATTTCCTCAGCCATGACACAAGCACTAAAAATACCTTTCATCTCCCTTTACCGCTTACCATGAGAATACCCAAGACTGTCTACTTTTAGACATGGCTCTTTATCTAAGTTCAAGACGGATAAGCTCTCCCATTCCGAATGGCGATATCCTTTCTGAATAGGCCCCCTCTCTCCCTCTGTCACAGCCTCTCCCTGAGCGACGGCTATTCTCCCTCCTTTGCCCCCCTGCCAGTTTAATAGTGTCTCCCTTCTTTTCAGATCACCTCTCCCTACCACCCGACAGGCTATCAAGCCACGTTTCTACTCCGCCTTCAAACTAACCAAGACAAACATGGTTTAACATTCACAATCCCAACAAAGGGCAATGCAATAACGGCGAAATATCCAGCCACTTGGTTGTATTGACAATCTCTCTTGGTCAACACTCGGCATATCTACATAAGCACAGTTTGAACAGTATTGACCCTCTTCATTATTCACGATATACACTCGGACCCTCTCTTCTTCTTCTTCGTCCTCTTCCTTACGCCCACCCCCCTCCCCATTCTCTCTCTCTCTCTCTCTCTCTCTCTCTCTCTCTCTCTCTAACGTTTAAGCTCTCTCAATAGTGTCCTCTCTCTCTCTTTCTTAACGTTTATGCTCTGTCAAGACATTGTGTTCTCTCTCTCTCTCTCTCTCTCTCTCTCTCTCTCTCTCTCTCTCTCTCTCTAACGTTTATGCTCTGTCAATACATTCTGTGTCCTATCTCAATTGTTCTTTGTGTATTTTCCTCACTTTTATCTTTTTCCCCTCCTCCCTCCTTCCCCGTTTCCCATCTACAAATGCGGATTCACTGTAATGATCAATGTCTTCTTATTGAGTCTTTAGTAATAGTTTATTAATTTCCATAATTAAAAAATGCTCATGCGCTTGCGAACACGCTTAATGATTTAGCCTAGGGATAAACAGAACCATAATAGTTTGGCTGTTTGATTTAATTAAACCATGTTATATTGTAGGATTCTTTTTATTTAATTACCTTGGAATTACATTGTGTTGGCCTTATGATTTACATTAATAACCATATCCCCGTGGTCGAAATTTATTGTAAATTATCGTAAATTGCTGTGGAGTGGAATTTTTTCTTTATATTTAATGTCTTTACAATCCGTTTCGTGTTTAATTGGCTTCATTAATTCAGGTACGCTTAGCGGGAAGCTAAGGAGACGTCTGACATGTAGCAGGTAACGCTTTGTTTAGTAAAAGAGAAATTATCGACAAGCTACCTATAAAACAAAGTCGCTGAGTTTGTAAAAATGTGATCAAAAGATTTTTATTTTATTTGTTTTACGCAGGGCTGTTAGGGAAATAACTATTTTTCTATAAAGAACTTTGTAGAATTAATGAAAATGCTTTTGATCTCGTGTTTTACAAGCACAGCGACTTTGTTTTAAAGGCAGCATTGCCAACAGTTTCTCTTTTGCTAAATACAGCGTTACCTGCTACAGAGTACATCCGTCAGGGGTCTCCTTAACTTCCAGCGACGTAAACCGGAATTAATGAAGCTAACTGTACCATTCAGTGATAGAAATATCAAGTAATTCGAACATCACTTTCTGAAAATTGATTTTATCTTTGATTCTTAGGCATTGTATTAATGTGCGTATAAAAGTGTACGATTTCTTTATCAGACTTCTCAAATAAATTACTTATGTTATTATGAAGCTGGTTAACACGTCTTAGTGTGTTTTCTTCCCAATCTTAAATCACATTTTTTTTTTCACTCTGAATCTATTATCTTGACACACATCTTGCTTTCGTTTAGCTAATATATAACATGAACATAGACGTTGTTACAAAAATGCTGAGATAGTTGAAAGTATTTCCTGGCGTAGTTTTAATTAATTTGCTTTCATTAGGTTGTTGTTTTCACAGCAGCGTCGCTTTGTTTGTGTGGAGAATGAATTCTGTCGTCAATTTACCCCCACCCAGCTTACTTTTCAAACCTTGTTGTGACACTAAACATATAAATTTCGTCAAGTTCATGCTGTGTAAATTTTATTATTATTGTTACTATTGTTATTATTATTATTATTATTATTATTATTATTATTATTATTATTGTTGTTGTTGTTGTTGTTGTTATAGGCTCAGAAAGAAACTTGAACCAGCATCATAAAGAGGAAATCTGGCTCCAACCAGCATGATCAGCACATTTTGCGAAACAAATTGATATATATATATATATATATATATATATATATATTATAATGTGTGTATAGATTTTTAGAATAGTTACTGATGTAAACAAAGTTTCCTTTTTGCAATTTCCGAAATTTACAAAGTTTTCGTAATTTTTTTCTGACTACATAAAACGGGGGTTATTTCATCAGCTGCTCTCACGAGGAACAAAATTTGGTTTTACCTTTGTTAAACTGATAATTGCACTTAGCGCTTCAAGTGTAAACATAATACATCCAATAAACTGATTAGAATTTAGTTCACTTGGTGAAACCTAAGGCATTAAATTTTCTTTTATGAGTCTTATGTTATGAAATTGATTTGCGGTTAAAGTAATTGCTATCAGATATTATGACTGTAGACGTGTAGTTAAATATATTTAGATAACTACTACAGGAATAGATAACTCTACCATAATGTCTATTATAATGGTTATCAGCTTGTACGTAAGAAAATCAGGAGCTTCTTTCAGTTTTGAAAAGCGTTGAATTATAAAGTGCTTGGATATATATATATATATATATATGTGTGTGTGTGTGTGTGTGTGTATATATATGTGTATATATATATATATATATACTGTATATATGTGTGTGTATATATATATATATATATATATGTATATATATATATTATATATATATATGTATATATATATATTATATATATATATGTATATATATTTATTATATATATATATGTATATATATTTATGTATGTATGTATGTATATATGTGTATATATATGTATATGTAAGTATGTATGTATGTTTAAGACCGTGACAAGAAGATAATTAATCATTATACATGTCCTTCGTTGCAAATATTATTTTAGCAGGTTATTTCAACAGATTTAAATGGTTTAGTCATGACGCAATTACCTCTATTAAAGATTCCTCTAATTTTCAACTTCTAATTCAGTATTTTCACTTAGGTGTTGCACCGATGTGACCCATAAAGTGGATAATTAATGACAATTAGCGCAATTTCACCTAGAATTGGCATTTAATAGAAGTCCTTATATATCTTTCAAACGTACTTCTCACCAATTAACGTAGTGGGCCAAATTATTCATAAAACTTAATTTTCAGTTATTAGCGGAAACTCCCAAAAGTAATACGACTCGTACGACTCTGTGCGTACTAACTGTTGTTGTCACAAAGCGGCCGCTGAATGTTTTATGTCCCTGCCAATTAAAACGTACGAGGAGAGATTTCATTTATACATTATTTAAACCCTCTCCCTTGTTCATAGAGGGGGGGGGGGGGAATTGAGATCGTGTTAGGAACACGTAAATTAGTGCTTCGTTTAACGCTTTAAGAGATTTGCTCGATGGACCATTTAAAGTTATTTCTTTTTATTAAGAACATGTGATCGTTTAATATCAATTTTTGGGTTGGCTATGTTGGTTTTATGTAATTTAAAATCTTTTGAGCTTTCTTTACACACATGCATATATATATATATATATATATATATATATATATATATGTATGTATATATATATATATATATATACACACACACACACATATATATATTGTATATACATACACACATATATACACACACACATATATATATATACACATATATATTATATATACATACACACACACACATATATATATATATATATATGTATAATGTTTGCGTATACACTTGTGTATACTGTATATGCTAACCTTTCGGCAAGTTTACTTCAAGAATTTTGAATATAGAACTATTGAAATGTTTCGTGATGGATATTTCATATGATTTTTAGACAGTTTTTCTCATACAAGTGAAGTAAGTAACCTACAGGTTTCATAAAATGATCATGAAAAAAATCATACATTATGAGTGTTTTTATTTGGGATTTAGGTATAAATTAATGTAAGAAATTACATTATAATCATGGATAAACAGGTCTAAAGTGTTCAAGAATTTAAAACTTATAAGATTAATGACCAGTATTAGGCACTTAACAATCGTATTTTAGTTCCAAGTTTGTTTACAGAAAAGGAAGAAAAAGTTTGGCTTGCCTGCTCTAGTTATGGTTGTATTCATCACAAAAGTATAAGTAACTCCATTTATTTTGCTACAAGTGCCACCAGCTTTGATATCTGCCTGTAAATTAAGAAAAAATAAACTAAATTATTCCCTTTGATGATTCAGAAAATACACTAAATAAAGTTTTTTTTTATTTTCAGTTTATGGCATATATTTATTAGATTTTGAGACGATTATTGAATACAAATTAAAATGAAATCCTAGAGAAAATAAGTAAAAATCGGTAGATTATTGTGTTAGACTTGCAGATAGTTATAACAATTTGAATAGGCCTCACAACTCCATTAGAAGAATGGTAAATGAGGAAAGTATGAAAAAAGGGAAAAGAAATATAGATTGAAGCATTTTGTCCATTCCCTCACCAGTGTCATAAGGTCAGTACCCCTCCCCCTCCTCCTTCCCCTCCCCCTCCCACTCCCCCTCCGGCCAATCTGTAGGAGCAAACACAATGCAAGATATGTCACAGTTCCGGTGCGTTGCTTCTATTCATTACTTCCACTGAGGGATTTCAGTGAGACATTACGATCGTTATTACTATCGTCATTATTGTCGTCAAAGGTGTTATTTTCCTCTTAGTACGGAGGGCAAGGAAAAGTTTCCCATGTGTGCTCACTGTGGATAGGAATGAGGAAATATTTAGGTTGCATCTGATTAAATTTAGTAGACAATTCTAAAGATTTGTGACGTTGAAGGTATAGATTTTTTGAAGGCATTCACGGTAAGGCAATTCGATTATTGTTCACACACACACACACACATATATATATATATATATAATATATATATATATATGTATGTATGTATATATATGTGTATGTATGTATATATATGTATATATATGTATGTATGTATATATATATATGTATGTATCTATATATATATGTATATATGTATATATATATATATATATATGTGTGTGTGTGTGTTTGTATGTGTATATATATATTGTATGTGTATGTGTATATATATGTATATATGATGTGTGTATATATGTGTATATATATATATATATGATGTGTGTATATATGTGTGTGTATATATATATATATATATATATAATGTGTGTGTGTGCGCGCATACATACATGTATATGGATACTACTCCCCCACATAATGTTACCACTAACTATGATTATGCCATCAAGCCTCACCCCCCCTAAACCCCGTGGCCATTGCCCGTGGTCTGAGGTCGTTGTATTGTGAAGAAACAATGATTTCCAATTTGTATTCAGATGTGGGATTTACAAAACGAAGAGAAGTCACGGGTTTGTCCGGTTCGGTAATTACAACAAAAGGGGGACCTAAAGGCTACCTTACCTCCCCAACCCTCCCCTCCCCTCCCCACTAGGCCCTCCTTAACAGGGGAGGGTTGAGGACACCAGGTAGGGGAAATTCAAATGCCAAGCGAAATAGCATTTCATTTCTCTCATGGCTTTATGGAATTCAGGGTAAATTTGCCTCAGTAAGAATTAGGTTGGAGCATGTCCGTTTTGTTGGCAAAGCATCGATGTTGATATTGGATATTGTTAGTATTTATTCTTATTTCGTAATGAGACAATAAAATAGAATACTGATTGAAAAATAAATTTGAAATTTATAAAATATCAACCTCTGTGACCTTGCTCCACTTCAGGAATTATTTTTTTCTTGTACCGAGTAATTATGTAGTAGAATACATTATACAGCTAAGCAGCGGGAACATTGGTAATACAGTAAAAGATAAATATATAAGAGTTGCATTAAAGGAATTATATCTTCATCAGCCACACTTTCGTAGCGAAATATTCGGAACAATTATATCTGTATTATTGGCAGCGTCACGTCGAACTAGAGAGGAAAAAAAAGAAGAAAGTTAACATTGTCCAATTGTTATCAAGAATTCAAATGAAAGATTGCTAGTAAAATGCCACTCGTCGTAGAATAGACTCGCATGAAAAGGACTGACCTGCAAATAACAAGGACTTGTAAGAAGGCATAAACCTCGCTCTGGCTTGTTCGCCTTTGCAAATAGCTCGCTTAACAATGGCTAGCTGCAATTACTGTACCCCAACGTACAATCAGCTTCATTTCATTCATTATTTCGAATCTGCCAAGAAACGAGTCTACCGGTGGCCTGGGGCACATAGAGGCTTGCTAGTCCCCAAGGGGCTTCCTATTCCCTTGTGCAACGTCTTAATAACGGCATTGTTCCGTCTGTGCCTTTTCTGTTCTTGGGTTTTTTTTTTTCCGGTTAGGTTATCGTGAGAGGGTCTTGATTTTTGTTCAAAGAGTAATACAATCGGAAATTGTTTCTTGCTGTGTATGTTTTGAAGAAACGTGATTGCATGGGTCTGTTTTGCATTTTGGGCGGAAAGCTACTCTCATTAATTCCATTTCAAATGCAGCATGTTCATATTGTTAGTCTCAGATGAAAATACACGAAAGGACTGGAAGGGGTCACCCTCACGTTATAGGTTTAATTGAATTTAATTTTAAGGTTGATCTATGTAATAGGAATTCGTCTGAATGAATTTACCTGGATTTTTTTTCCCTTGATGCCAATGTATTATAGTATCAGTTTCCAGATTATTATTATTATTATTATTATTATTATTATTATTATTATTATTATTATTATTATTATTGTTTGCTAAGATCCAACCCCAGTTGAAAAAGCAGTATGCTATAAGCTCAAGGACTCCAACAGGGACAAATAGCCCGTTGAGGAAAGGAAATAATGAAATAAACAAACTCCGAGACGTGGTGAACAATTGAAATATATTTTAAGAACAATAACATTTAAATAGATTTTCATATATAAACTATAAAAGCTTAAAAAAGGAAGAGTAAGAGAAATAAGGTAGAACAGTGTGGCCAAGTGTACCTCCAAGCAAGAGAACTCTACTTTAAGACAATAGAAGATTGCAAGTGAAAAATGTAGGACCTGTTTAGTCTAGATTTTGTACAACTAAATTAGATCAGTATCCTATTGATTGCACACGAGTACTCGCATGTCATTGATTCCTACATAATCTTTGTAGTATCCAAGAAAATAATCGGATCGGGTTTGAGTTTTTTAAATAATTACACACACACACAGACACACACACACGGATATAAATACAGAAGATACGAGAGACAAAAAATGTTTGAGACGATGTGTTTGACCAAGCCAGGTGGAGGAAGCCTGTCGGAAACATAGACCCTTCATAGAAGTTTGGAAAAAGCAGAGAAATAAGACAAGTGTATAAATATATATATATATATATATATATATGTATATGTATGTGTGTATGTATATATATATATATATATATATATAAAACGTGTTTGTGTTTTCACTTCTGCAAGTTACTATGCTTTCATAGTTTTCAGAATATGATATTGAGGTCATTGCGAGCCAATACGTTTTCCTTTCTAACTCTGATCCTTTTATCTTGTGTTCCCCTTTTCATGATACTCTTTAATACAATACGCTAGTTGAAACCCGAAGCGATGAATGAATTGAAGAAATATTATTTGTCTTTTCTAAGACATCGACTTGAAGTCAGAAGAGTAAATTGTTTGTACACCTACAATTCTACAGGAAAACATCAAAATTTGTTTTAGCTCATCGGTGTTTATATCTTTCAAAGTCAAATATTATTTGGTGAACATGACCGACAGACTCTTGATCTTCTATTAACATGCATTTTCCCACGGGGTTAGCATGGTTTCCTTCTTTTTGAAGGACTTTTTAGATCGCAGTCCCCGATCGGCTACCCTGCCTGACATCGCTTAGACCACGGTAGCTTACGTTCATGTGTTGCACCAGTCACCAGCGTCCTTCCTCCCAGCAGCGAGGAGTCCTGGCTCGGTTAGATCGACAGTTTGGGACGTGGGGGGTGTCTATCATGTTTTTAGGTGTTGGAGTAGCTTTGTTTGTGTGTGTATTAGTCTTCATGTTTGAGACAAAAGGCAAACCCCGCTAGACTATTTCTAGAGCGTGGATGGGTTGTACTTATAGTTAAAGTAAAGTTGGATATTGTTATCCGTAACTGGTATTTACCTCAAATTTTCACGTAACGTAAGATTACATGCTTTTTCTTGTACAAACCGAGTTAATCACTATTTATTAGAAGCGGTAAATATCTCGGTAAATGTGTCAAGATATGTTTAGGAACGGTTCAACTATATTCATATTTTCAACTGGGAGTGAAATTTTACACTTGTCTTGGGGTATGATTTTTCTATACTGTTATTGAAGAATATATATTTGCAATGGTTAATGTCTCATTACATAAATATTTTCTTGAGAGTTATTTATACATTAAATTTCAAGATCCTTTTTTACATCTTATTCTGCTTTGGCAGCAGCATGAGTTTGCGATGTGACCTAAGATAGTAAAAGTATCTTCATTTTGATGAATTCCTTAATAGCGTTCTATGTGATGGCCTATTGAAAACGTTACTACTTGAAGTTCTGTTGGACTGGGGTTCAACCAGTTCAAGCACGATAGTCTCTCTTGGTGTTTGCAACCTCTCAATCCTTGTGGGCTAAGGATCCAGGGTTTGGGTGAGCCTATAGGTCTACCTGCCCAGACATCAACAGCCATTGCCTGGCCCTCCCTGGTCCTTGCTTGTATTGAGAGGAGCTTGAGCCGCTGATCGTATGGATATATGGTCCGCCTATAGGGCAAGGACACTGTTAATGTCCCTTGCCTCTGCTATTCATGAGTTACATTTAAATCTTTAAATGATATTTACTTTATAGATTATCTCAGAGTAAGAGATCATAAAAGGAGAGCAAGCCATTTGGTAAACTTCGGAGTTGCACACGAAGTCTTAACTGACTGCCGAAGCAGACAACTTAGACTTCAGACCTATCAAACGTGTCTAACTC
>NC_090732.1:18123762-18126262 GCF_036898095.1 Palaemon carinicauda | reverse complement strand
TTGATCATTGACAGGACTGTTTAATTAATTGATCATTGACAGGACTGTAAATTAATTGATCATTGACAGGACTGTAAATTAATTGATCATTGACAGGACTGTAAATTAATTGATCATTGACAGGACTGTAAATTAATTGATCATTGACAGGACTGTTAAATTAATTGATCATTGACAGGACTGTTAAATTAATTGATCATTGACAGGACTGTTTAATTAATTGATCATTGACAGGACTGTAAATTAATTGATCATTGACAGGACTGTTAAATTAATTGATCATTGCCAGGACTGTCAAATTAATTGATCATGGACAGGACGGTTAGGCAACTTATTTTCTCTTAGATTGAGATTTATAAGAAGGTAGACATACGGTTAATTCCTATCTAAAATTGTAAAAAAATGATAAACCAGCTACCGCGAATAAATAGAAATTATTGATTCATTCTTCCAGGTTCCTTTTTTTAACAGAATAAAACATTGGTGTTCATTAGTGAACATGACATCATTCATTATTATTATTATTATTATTATTATTATTATTATGAATATTATTATTATTATTGTTATTATTCTTTGCTAAGCTAATTTACAACCCTAGTTGGAGATACAAGATGCTATAAAGCCCAGGGGCTCCAACAGAGAAAAATATTCCAGCGAGGAAAGGAAATAAGTAAATGAATAAACTACAATTGAAGTAATGAACAATTTAAAAAAAAATGTTTTAAGAACAGCAACAGCATTAGAATAGCTAGACTTATGTCAGCCTGTTCAACATAAAAAAACATTCTCTACGTTTGAACTTCTGTAGGTCAATTGTATTTTTGTAGCTATATGGTTTATTATTCTTTTGATTTACAAAAGTTTTAAAAACGCCAGTGATGAGAGGATTCTATTTCAGGTTCTGAAACCAATTTGAGTAGGCTATCCTGCTGCTTTTATCACTTAAATTTTCATAATGTGGATGACACACTGATGATGAATAGGGCTGGGAATAGATGGTCGACGTTGATAATGGTGACAAACAGCAAAAAGGCAATTATTCCTTAATTATAACGATTATGTAATTAAATGAAAGCCATCGCTCATTTCACATCCCTCTTACACATGGCTGTAATCATTTGACCCAGCGGCTACTGAATCAAACCAAACCCACATATTATATGTTGACTCTTTGGGAGAGAGAGAGAGAGAGAGAGAGAGGAGAGAGAGAGAGAGAGAGAGAGATTATTATTATTATTATTATTATTATTATTATTATTATTATTAGCTAAGCTACATCCGTAGTTGGAAAAGCAAGATGCCATAAACCCGAGGGCTCCAACATGGAAATATAGCCCAGTGAGGAAAGGTACTAGGGATATAAATAAACAATATAAGAAGTAATGAACAAATGAAATAAAATACTTCAGAAACAATAACAACATTAAAACATATTTCATATATAGACTATAAAGAGAGAGAGAGAGAGAGAGAGAGAGAGAGAGAGAGAGAGAGAGAGAGATTTTTTTTCACCCTTTCCCCATTTAGCCCCTTCCTTCCCCAATCCCCGTTCCCTTATTACCCTGATTCCTTTTGCCATTTGGCCCATTGGTAGCGTTGTCATCTTCGGGAGAATGACAATTACAAGGGCCAGAAAATAATAGGCTACTGCTGTCTCGCTGTCCTTTGCAATATTTGTAATCATGCATTCAAGATGTAGATGTAGGGGAAGGGAAGAGTAAGCGAGACTAATCCACAGGGAAGAGTGAAGAGAAGATGGAAGAGGATCTAGGGTGGCACTTTGGTAATTTACGGTGGACGAAATGAATTGCAGCCGGAAAATTAGAAAGCAAATGATCAAAGGGAGAAGATAAAGGAAAAGGAAATAAATGTTCCAGGAACCTGATTAAAATTACCAGGTAATGAAAAGGAAGCTGCTGCTCTTTTTTTACACTGGAACGAACACTGGAAAAAGGAGGAGGGATGGAAGGTAAAATGAAAAAAGAAAGATTACGAAAGAATGGAGGAACAGCAATATTGAAACAAAATTGCCATTACCCTTGTTTTTACTTGGCGTGCACCGGTCTGAAAAATGGCAATCATTGACAAGAGTAAGGAATGGTAGTTTAATGAAAGAATGGTAATTGCTACCTCCTAGCACCGACGATTATCACTCATTGCCCATGTTGTGCGTTTTTGCGTTTCTGCTGAATGCCGGAGAAAAGGAACCTGTTTTTTTTTTCTTTTTTTTTTTGGGGGGGGGGGGGGGTTGTGGGGAGGGAGATCAGCGTCATTAGAATTGGTGTATCTATTGTTTGGTGAGCGTATTTGATAGGCAACATGGTAGGTGTGCCTTGATGTAATTAGGGTTTTAACTGTATAATTTCGAGCCGTAAAATTGATTGATGATCATCATAATCGGGTTGGATCTGTTTATTCTAGTTCTCGATTCTAGTATTATTGCATTTTTGCAGGTAGGGGAACACTGGCAGGTAGGGGAACATTGGCTGGAGAAGGG
>NC_090732.1:18101262-18118762 GCF_036898095.1 Palaemon carinicauda | reverse complement strand
GAGCAGTTTTAAGTGGTTGATAAAGATGAAATATCTTTTTCCTTTCTCAGAACATTTTAAAGTTGTTGCTAATGATGAAATCTCTCTCTCTCTCTCTCTCTCTCTCTCTCAGCAGTTGTCGATCAAGATTGTCATCGGTGTTTGCTGTGCTCACTTCACTTCTGGCCCTTGAACAGATTGTAATTATAATCTTACTTAAATCATATGGATTTTCATTTGATGCTCCTTTATGCTTTTCATCAACATAATCTTTGAAATTATGGCTATTGATTAATGAATAGTGTTATTTTTATTTCTTGGTAATGTAAACACACACACACTGATAAGTAAATAAAGAAATATATACCTATACTGTATGTGTGTGTATGTATATATATATATATATATATATATATGTATATATATATATATATATATATATATATATATATATATATATATATATATATATATATATATATATATATATAATATATATATATATATATATATAATGTGTGTGTAAAATCATAATAAGTAGGTCAATGATAATTTCACTCGAATACCTTAATAAGACTAACAACTGTGACTTATAGAAACTCGGTTTAATTAGATTATTGACAGAACACTCTCCGTACTGTGGATGTAACCGTGATTTATATGTGTATATATATATATATATATATTATATGTATATATATAATTTGTGTGTGTGTAAATGAGTTTGTATGTGTTTATATATTACGGATATATAACATGTATTTATGTATGTTTTAAGACGTGTAAGTGTAACAACTTTACTAAGCCATCCAAATCAAATGGAAAAGGGATTTAGTCAGAATAAAAAATAGATGGAAAGGTACAGTCATGTGTTCTTTTGCATCTATCTTTGGCAGTGAAATCAAGAAAAAATTATATCACCGTATCCTCTCTCTCTTACCCAGGATAGCAACTCTTTTTGGATTGTGGGGACCGATTTAGTAACATCCCTGACTAGTGAATGCCAGACTGGGATTCGAGTACCACTCAAACTCGTTAGTGTCTTTGGTCGCTGCAAGCTCACCACCCCTGTGAGCTAAGGATAGGGCGGTTGGGGAGAGCCTATAGATCTAATGCTGAATCATCTGCAGCCATTGCCTGGCCCTCCTTGGTCCTAGCTTGGGTGGAGATGGGCTTGGCCGCTGATCATATATACAGTATAGTTGTTCAGTCTCTAGGACATTGTCACTGTCCCTTGCCTCTGCCATTCACGAGACGAGCGGCCTTTAAGGCATTAATTAATAATTTTGTTACCGTTTTACAACGAGGTTATGCCCGGAATTTCATGGATTCTTGAAGAGTAGGATGATATTAAGAACCGAAGTGTCATAGTTGAAATAGGAGAGATGAGTATTTGTGTGGGGTAATTATTGTGAATGAAAGAGCAGTGTCAATTTAGTTTACTAACTGAACCACAACTGTGCTCATTGCATTGCTATTCTTCATTAATTATTCTACCGCATTGAGTTCTCAGTATCTTGTATATTTGATGACTTTAAATTTGGTGCAAATCAATATCAACTATTTTCTTTATTGAATTTTAACCTAATATCATTTTGAATTACTTAACTGATGTGTAATTTATAATGTTTTTGATGACACTTTA
Organism: Palaemon carinicauda; assembly: GCF_036898095.1. Classification (NCBI taxonomy): domain Eukaryota; kingdom Metazoa; phylum Arthropoda; class Malacostraca; order Decapoda; family Palaemonidae; genus Palaemon; species Palaemon carinicauda. The sequence continues at coordinate 18,117,138 of NC_090732.1, read as the reverse complement.
TTTTTATGCAAATCAATATAATTAATTTTCTCTTGAATTATTGTATCTTATTTCGGTTCCTTTTGTTTTGTTTTTTAAGTTTTTATAGTTTGTATATGAAAGATTTATTCTAATGTTACTATTCTTAAGATATTTTATTTTAATTGTGAACTACTTCTCTTGTAGATTATTTCTTTATTTCTTTTCGTCACTGGGTTATTTTCCCCTGTTAGATATCTTGGGCTTATAGCATCTTGCTTTTCCAACTAGGGTTTTAGCTTAGCAAGTAATGATAATAATTATAATAGTTAGTTTAATATAATTTTGATGTACTTAACTGATATGTACTTTTTGTGATTCTTTTAATTATGTGCAAATCAATATAACAGATTTTCTTGATTGAGTTGCAGTTTAATATAATTTTGATGTACTTAACTGATGTGTAGCTTTTAATGTACCCCCCCCCCTCTACTGCAATTACCCGAGGTTTCTATTATGGCGGTAAAGTTTGGTCATTACTTTTTCATCAACCGTGTCCAGTCTGTAATTTGTTTTTCCTGCGTGAGATAGTTGTGACCTGGTGGTGTAGGGAATATCCTTTCGGACGAAATGATGAGGTGCATTATTGAAATGAACTGCAAGTTGGTTTTGAATGCACTGCCTTTCCCTGTTTTGTGCTGTGTATATGTACAGTGTATGTATGTATGTATATGTGTATATATATGCATATATATAATACATCTTATATATATTTATATGTGCACATATACACATATATAAATATATTTTTATACACATGTGTATACATACATACAGATAAATAAATACACACATATACACACATATATATACACGTGTATATATATATATATAAATGAATAAATACACATATATATTTATATATATAGCCTATAGTATGTATATACTGATATATATATATATATATATATGTTGTGTATATATATATATATATATGTTGTGTGTATATATATATATATATATGTTGTATATATATATATATATATATATAAATACATATATATATATGTTGTATGTATATATATATTATATTGTATATATATTGTGTATATATGTATGTTATATGTTTGTATGTATATATATATATATATATATATATTGTATATATTTTGTGTATATATATGTTATGTTTGTATGTATATATATATATATATGTTGTATATATATATATATATGTTGTATATATATATATATATATATATTTATATATATATATATATATGTTTTATGTATATATATTATATTGTATATATATTGTGTATATATGTATGTTATATGTTTGTATGTATATATATATATATATATATATTGTATATATTTTGTGTATATATATGTTATGTATATATATATATATATATATATATACATACATACATACATGTACACACACATGCATACATGTGTTTATATGATTGAACTAAATCTAGATTCACGTCATATATTACTGTTAACCGAATATTTCCGTTAAAATGTATTGTATGTATAGCGCGTCATGTAACTAAATCAATATTTGCATTCCCGTGTATTGCTCATCCTCCTGCCAATCTGTCTTGTGCAAAACCACGGCATCAACTGGGCGTTTACTCGCCAGAAGCACAGTAAGGTAGAGCGAGTGTTTTTAAGGGAGTGTTCCATACTGATAATTGTAGCACACGGCGGGTGTTTTTAGGGCGTGTTCTTTATGGATAATTGTGGTAGCAGACCAGCAGCATTGCCACTTCAGTGCCATTTGGACAGACTATCAGTAGTAACCTTGCACGTCTATGTTTGCGTTGTTGCAATAATTACTTTAATGATGCAACAGTCATATTCATTTGTAACCTTGGCCGTTAATGAAAGGAAGTACGTTAATAATGTATATACGACTTGTTATTGAATGCTAAATTCAACTGCAAATTACTTAATTATTTGTTCGTCCGATTATAATGGGATAATTGTTGTTTTTGGTACATAAAGAGTGGCGTTTTTGTAATTAATTTCATTTTTAAGGTAATTGAAACCAAAGTTATCATTATTTTGAATTTGGTTAAGATTGAATTTTGGGATATGTCTTTGATTTAACATTTCAAAACAAAATCAATGAGTAATTAGCAGAATATTCTACCGTTAAATTGGATTCCAGAACACATCCTGCATTTATTACCGGATAAAATCGTCAGTTTAAAACCGCCAGACCAGTTTCATATTACCTTTGTGTTGGGGAATTAACGATTTATTCGCTTATCGTTGAATCATCTCTCTACTTGACTTCCAAGTTTGATTCGATGATTTGGTTAAATTTTTGTTTAGGTAGTTTGTGTTTATTCAACATTTTCATCCAGAAACGTGTAAATGTTAACGTGGAAATTTTTGTTTGTGGGGGGGGGGGGAGGGGGCGATTGTATGGGTGTGGTAATCAAACTCTTTCTTTTTGGGAAAGTATTTTGTTGGCCACAAAGAAAGAACATCATTCACATTATATTAATTTATTTCCTATTCATGGTTTATTTTTTCCCCAACTTCTTAAACATTGCTTGACTGAACCTCCTATTTCATTATAATTGTCAATTGACCATTATCATACTAGCGTTAATTAATTTAATTTTCGTAGTTGTCCTCTACAATGACATATCTTTCGTATATAGGTAGTGAAGTATATTATATCAGTATTGAACTAAGTGCTTTCCGTGCTTGCCCTATCATAATTCCCAAATGTCCAACAGCTATTGTTTATCAATATGGCAACACGTGTACAGTAATTGACACAATGCTGTAAACAAATAGGAAGTTTTGCTTGATTTCCGGCCTACTTACATAACTATTGTGCTGGTCAATATTGTTAGTTAAAGCTCAGAAAAGTTAGTAATCTCTTTTGTAAGTCTTTTAACCTTGTTGAATTCCTATGTTCTCTATTCTTCAATTCTCCGCCTCCCATTTCCAAAACTAGTGTCATGGAATACGACTAATTCATGCAGCTTTAATTATTGAAATATTTTCTCCGAAGGAACTGGTCTATGTACAAGTAAAATGAACTATTTTGAATATAAAGGTGCTTCTGGATTTAATCAAGTACAGGCACCCATACTATATTTTCAACATAGATCACTGTATTTACTATCTAGACCATTGCCTTCTAGGAGAACATATTTTAATAATTAAAGCTCTATGAATTGCTCAGTCATGTATTCCATGCTATTAGTTTTGGCAATGGAAGGCAGATAATTATAGTATATAGGAATTCAAGAAAGTTAAATGATAGAAAATAATTATAGCTTTAAATTAGAGCAATGGGCAGATAAGTAGAGAACAGTGTTTATAGGAATTCAAGAAAGTTAAATGATAGAAAATAATGATCGCTTTAAATTCGAGATTTCCTCTAACAACGAATTCCAAAGTTCAGTTCACGGAGGCAGAATGAAAGTGACGAATCCGTAATGTGGGCCGTGTCGGTAATCGTCTGGAATTAGGTTCCTGCCATCCAAGGTTGGCGATATCGCCGCTTGACTTGCTTATCGATTTGAATAATCCCTTTTCTGGTGGAGGCCAAAATGAGATCTGGCAAAATGAGACCGGTCTTCCGTGGATTTCATGCGAGGTGCAAATTCGGCGCCATGCCTCATTTGTCAAAATTTTGCCCAAAGGAATTTTATTTATTTATTCTTTAGCTTTGGACATAAAATTTGAATCGGGTATGGTCTTTAGATTCGAATTCAATTCTCTACTGTTTTTATAAGTATTTCCAATAAAGATCCGGAATTTGATACTTAAAAAATCCGGAAATACGGGGAAATTTGACTTGTATCAAACCTAGATTATAAAATCCTGAATTAGATATTGATTACACCACCTCAGAATATTCATAAAAGCGTTCTTATCTAGAATTAAGTATCTATATAAACTTTTGATTTAAATTTGCCATATTTACGAATTCTAGTTTGGCATAATTTTGAAGTTTATTGACCTCGACCTGGTTGTATACAGTGACTAAATCATATTTATGTGGCTGTGTATTGCATCTTCTTGTGTCTGGACATGTAAAATCGCATGCTTGCCTAAATTACATTTGCAAGGAATTTTAAACAATACAGCAAAAGAAGGCTGCGTCATGATTACTTACTTTACTTACTTTACTTTGATGGCTGCTTTTCCGGTCCCATACAGCAGGGGAACCCCACTCTCTACAGGACCTCCACTGTCGTTTTACCTTGTCCGTTCAGAGTATTTATCTTTTCAGATCATGTATTGTTCATTTACTGTTAAATCGTCACTGTCAAAAGATTAAGCATCTGTAAAAGAGATTAGTTCACCAGACTTTCAATTGGACTTCACAAGGCACCTGAACAGTTGGTAGACCTAGTCCTACATGGCTGATACCTATGAAACGTGAAGTAGGAGATAATGAATGGAGGAGTATTGATTTAAAAGCTCAACATAGAGATGACTGGCGAAATCTAACAGAGACCCTTTGCTTCAATAGGCGTGGAAGATGATGATGATGAGGTATGGCTCCTGTAGAGGAAATACATGGTTAGCATGCATGAGGTGGACTTTTTTCATGTTCCATCCACGAGATTTGAGGTGGTGTATTTTCGTGGGCGAAGGCAGTACAAGAGATCATATATATCCTATCAATGCAGGAGATGGTCTATTATTATTATTATTATTATTATTATTATTAACTACTAAGCTACAACCCTAGTTGGAAAAGCAGAATGCTATAAGCCCATGAGCTCCAATAGGGAAAATAGCCCAGTGAGGAAGGGAAACAAGGAAAAAAATAGATATTTTAGAATAACATTAAAATAAATATCTCCTATATAAACTGTTAAAACTTCAACAAAAAAATAGGAAGAGAAATTAGATAGAACAGTGTACCCTTAAGCAAGAGAACTCTAACCCAAGATAGTGGAAGACCATGGTACAGAGGCTATGGCACTATCCAAGAACAGAGAACAATGATTTGATTTTGGAGTGTCCCTCTCTTAGAAGAGCTGCTTACCATAGCTAAAGAGTCTCTTCTACCCTTACCAAGAGCAAAGTAGCCACTGAACAATTACAGTGCACAAGTTAACCCCTTAGTGAAGAAGAATTGTCTGGTGTCTCGGTGTTGTCAGGTGTATGGGGACAGAGGAGAATCTGTAAAAAAAAATATGCTAGACTACTTGGTGTATGTGTAGGCAAAAAGGAAAGTGAACCGTAACCAGAGAGAAGGCTCCACGGTAGTACTTTTTGGCCAGTCAAAGGACCCCATAACTCTCTAGCGGTAGTATCTCAACGGGTGGCTGATGCCCTAACCAACCTACTACCTATAATTAATCTCAAGTGGAGAGGGTGCCATATATTGCATTGCTATGTATGGTAGAAGTTCGTCTGTCCTGAGACAATGGGATCAATGCCAACTCATTACACTGTATTTTGATATATTAAGATGAGCTACCTTCCTGCTAAATAGGTGCCACGAATACTGACACTAAAACAAAATCTGACCATTAGAAACCTTAGAACAGTTGAACTATTTCTAAATAATTTCCACAGATCAGTAACTCATGATGAGTCATATGTTTACTTCATGAAACTTGAATCAAACTTCTCAAAATTTCATCCTGTGGCCTGTATACGAAAAGTATGGAGGCCTACTCTCTGTTTTGGCCTGATGTTTCATTATAGTCATATCATTAATGTAGATGATTATGCACTTAATAGTTGTAGTTGCAAAAAAGGGAAGACAGAGAAACTATGAATGGGTGTGGCAGTGGTTAAAGTTGTCTACTATGGCCTGGTGCCCTTGCTCAACCTGTTACGGTCTTGACACCTGCCTGGTTTCTAAACTCGAATATTGCATACTAAACGTTGTCACTGTTTTGGGAGTAGAAGTAAAATAAGATGATCTTTGAAGTGGGGTACTTGAAGACACAGGAAGCAATTATTTTCTGTGCCATGTGTTGCTTCTGCACTGGTGGACTCGGTGCGATTGATTTATGGGAGATGATGCTTAAAAGTAATGCAATTACTTGTCAAACTCCTGTGGTAAATTCAATGCAAGGTGAACTCAGAATGAGAACGTATTTCATAGATAAATAGCCATAGTGTACTATGTTCTCTATCAATATATTAAAGTGGCAAAATAAATTTTTTTTGGTATACAGTATTATCAACTTTACAAGCGTCTCTCTCTCTCTCTCTCTCTCTCTCTCTCTCTCTCTCTCTCTCTCTCTCTCTCTCTCTCTAGGCTAACCAGTAAGTCAGCAGAGGCACAGTATTTTTAACTCAGAGACGTTTACAATATTACTCTTCTTCCTCTGTGTGTGTGTGTGTGTATATATATATATATATATATATGTGTGTGTGTGTGTGTGTGTGTGATTATATATATATATACATACATATATATATATATATATATATATGTATATATATTTATGCAAGCATATCTATGTATGCATATCAATCTACATATACTATATGTATACATGTGTGTATATGTTAATGTATATTATACATATGTATACAAATAACTTAAAATATATGCATATATGCATATTATTATGTATATGTATCAATAAGTGTTGCCTATATGTATATATGTGTATATATATATATAAATAGATGTATATATATACAGATATGTATATATATGTATATATATGTATATATGTATATATGTATGTATATACTGTATATGTATATATGTATGTATATATATAAATAAATTTATATATATAGATAGATAGATAGATAGATAGATGTGTGACTATATCTATGTATGAGAGAGAGAGAGAGAGAGAGAGAGAGAGAGAGAGAGAGAGAGAATTTGTCATTTCTAATCTGGATAAATTCTTGTATGGTCAATTGAATCGTTATTACCATTTATTAAAACACTGCAATACATCTGATTTAGGGTTGAGTTTGTATATAATTTTTTATCAAACAAATAACTTACACACTGTAGAGAGAGAGAAATAACTTATCCACTGAGAAAGAGAGAGAGAGAGAGAGAGAGAGAGAGAGAGAGAGAGAGAGAGAGAGAGAGAGGTGCGTGTTCTGTTTATCGGACAATTCTAAATAGGTAACAAAGATTATTCGTACTCAAAACTACTTATCGTAGATGTTTACTAACGCTGAATCATTGAATATTTATATTCATGGCAGTTTTGAGTGCCAAATGAAGAGACCAATCAATCATAAGCGAACAGGAAGTATATTACATACTTGATGGGTCTTAAGTATAAGCACGCCTTTGTTACAGTTTGCGTATTTGAAGAAATTATTCAATTGTAATATGAAAGAAAAATACAGCGGGCGATTTATTTCTAAATTTCTGACATTTAAATGACTCTATCTCTTTGTCTCTAATGGAGACACATTACGAATTTTTATGATTTAGAACACTACAAACACGAGCCCAATGTCAAGTCCAAGATGCAAATAAGCAAAAGTGGCCGGCTCTACCTCCTCCTCCAGTTTTAATTATACAAGCCCACTCGCCTCCATTAGCTAAACTAGCGAATTATCATCTTGTGCAGATAAGCACCGCCTCCCAGCCATTAGCCTATCACAGGCTCTCATTAGTGTGACGTCACGTCCCAACAGCCGTGGCCACATATCACCTGCTTGCAATGTTGCCAAGTCTACAAGGATAATTACTAATTGCTTCCTCGATGACTTTCTTGGCCAGTCTTGGGTGCTCTAGTGATGTCTTTCATCTAGATTTTTTTTAGTCGAAGGGGAAACGAGTGGATTGGGATAAGTGAAAGAGGAGTAAGAGGATGAAGGAGGAGGGAGGAGGAGTGACATAGAGAATTTAGATTTTAATGGGGTCTCTGGAGACGAAGTTCGGTGTCTTATGGCAGGTGTCGCTTGGGTCGAACAGACGTCTTCGTTCGGATGAACGGCCGTGTGATGAAACCGAAGTCTTGGCTATGAATAAACACACCGTCTTGAGCGAGATTTATGTATTTCGGGAGAAGACAGTACCAATCCCCTATGATCGAAGGTCGAAAACCAACCTGGGTGGTGTTGCGTTGGCGCCTTTAATGAAGGTTTTGTTATTATCACTTCCCCCAGCTGCCTGATTAATTCATTTTAGTGCAGACAAGTTCAAGCGACGTCCTTCATTACGGGCGAGAATCTCTGCGGAGTCCAACGTGATATGAACCATCGCATCATTAAGATGAAATACCAGTGTTACTCGGAACTGTTGATGCGCCTTAATCGATGATGTTTAATGTTATCCTCAGTTATCCCAAAATTGAATTTGAAATAGAGAGCCAAAAGAAAAATGAACTGCATCAGTTTTGCAAAGCACTTGTGTCGTACCCAAGGCATTATTTTCCCTCCAGCTATTTACAAAATTCCAAACATATCGGTCGAAACTTTGAATTGAATTGAGTTTTACCAGAATTTTGATAGCGCGTTCATGACGACGGAGAAGGTTTAAAGGACGCTCATGAATGGCAGAGGCAAGGGACAGTGACATTGACCTATCGAGTAGGACAATGCCCTGGAGACTGAAGTTATATACTTTACATATGATCAGCGCCCAAGACCCCTCGATACCCTAGTTAGGACCAAAGAGGGCCAGGCAATGGCTGCTGATGACTCCCCCAAGTTGCATGCGCTCATTATTATTATATTGGAACTGATGTTAAAGAATTTGTATGATATGTTGGTGTGATTAGTATCCCTGTATGACATAGGAGTAAAAATTTAAGGGTTATATGATTAAACAAGTCTCTCTCTCTCTCTCTCTCTCTCTCTCTCTCTCTCTCTCATATGAATTGTAATTTGAAAATGTTGATTCATTTGGATGGCCAGAATACTGATATCTCTCGTTGCTACATATGGAAAAGTATGCAAAGTTTTATTCAAATATTTAAATGATAGCTTTTATCCCATTTGTCTCCCCAGTTATTTCATTTCTCCGTTGAATTAAAACCTTATACATATACATGCAGGCGATGTTCATTGATTAGGATAAGGTTCAGCTTAGAGCAACTAAATATCTGTACCCTTATCTAGATAATGTTGTGGCTAAACCACACTTCGCAGCCTCTCACTAATATTTAACTTTCTAACCTGTCTCTACCATGGTTAGCTAGGTAACTGCCCTCATTGTTCTTAAACCCATCTTACTTATCAGCTAAATAGATTTGGATTATCATCTCGATGTACCACTTGATTACCTTCAGTGTTGTGGTTCAGCGCCACCCGTTTCCCTGATCTTGGATGTTTTTATCATCATCAGCTGGTTTTTTGCTCGTATTGCGAGTAATAAATTCATGCTCATTTCACAGCCGGGCAAGCCCAGCCCCCCACTGTAATGCTCAACCGCAGCATTGGCCTCCCCAGGACACAGCCCAAACTCACGGTTCCGGTTGGGGATCGATCTGCTGCCATGAGAATGCTAGGCGAACATGTTACCACTGCACTATCCAGGAGGCTATTATTGTGGTAACGTTCCCTTCTATAGTTGCTGTACAGTCTCTCTCTCTCTCTCTCTCTCTCTCTCTCTCTCTCTCTCTCTCATATGAATAGAACGAAAGTGTAGAAAAATGAGGTTTCCACAACCATCAATAATGCAAATGAGGTCAAGCTGGTGTGACGTCACCACTTCCTGAAGTCTTTTAGTCAGGTCTTATGGAGAGATAGGGTGTAATTCAACATCTCTTTATAGTCGTTAATCTTGTCAGTTTTTCAACCAGCCTGAACCTTATTGGTCCCTTCATGTTCTTCGTCTTTCTATATTTGTTTACATATAAAGTTTCGGGTTTTCGAGGAGAGCACGGTTGTGTGTGTGTGTGTGTTTTTGTTTTTTTTTTGTTTTGTAACTATCCTCATTTTTTCTTTGAACTTTCAAAAGAGCATTGAGGTACATTTCAATATTGGTTCGTGGTATCTGGTTCAACGCCGTCAAATGGTTATTTGCTTATGACCAAACGCAGTGGAATTTTATAGTGAAATGTTGAACCTAGTCTTTCCAACGCACGTAATTCATCCTCCTGCCGTTGACTCTTGACGGACATAAAATAGAATCTTTAGAAAAAAAAAAACCTTGTGATTAGCGAATGGCTCTCTCTCTCTCTCTCTCTCTCTCTCTCTCTCAGAGAGAGAGAGAGAGAGAGAGAGAGGAATATAGTCTTGAAGCTATGACAAGAATTGATTCTCTCTCTCTCTCTCTCTCTCTCTCTCTCTCTCTGTTTTTGTTTGTCACCTTAAGTCTTTCCTTTGGTTGGTTAACCTAAAGTACGTAGGCCTATTAGATACCCGGCCATGTTACCTCAAGGATTTTGGTTTCAATAAATATTGAAAATTAATTTCTTTAACGTTAGTTAGAATATTATGGACAAGACATACAGAAAGAGTTCTATTCTGTAGTTCTCAGTTATGACTGATGACTCTTCTAATCTTTTAACTCTCTCTCTCTCTCTCTCTCTCTCTCTCTCTCTCTCTCTCTCTCAAGATGCCATTCTATCTCCGAGTAATGGCGGAGGAGATAAAAGGTGTTGCGTATGCTATGGATCTTTTTAATAAATTGCAACACTTGAGGTGTCTCGCACTTGAAAGATGAAAGGAATAAGAGAAAAAGTGTGAGGTAATAAAAAAAATCTGAATTTTTTGCATGGTTAACCTATTTACGACTTCGCTTTCATCGGACCTCATTATGAATAAATTGACAGGTTCAATTGAAACAGGCAATGAATACTTTCATCGGACCTCATTATGAATGAATTGACTGGATGAATTGAAACAGGCAATGAATGCCTTCATTTTACCTCATTTTGAATGAAATGACTGGATCAATTGAAACAGGCAATGAATACTTTCATTTTACCTCATTATGAATGAATTGACTGGATGAATTGAAACAGGCAATGAATGCCTTCATTTTACCTCATTATGAATGAATTGACTGGATGAATTGAAACAGGCAATGAATGCCTTCATTTTACCTCATTATGAATGAATTGACTGGTTCAATTGAAACAGGCAATGAATACTCTCATCGGACATGAATGACTTGACTGATTTAATTGAAACAGTTAATGAATGGGTATAGAGAAATGATAATTATTAGTGACCTTCGAAATATTACACCAAAATATTAGAAGTTAACAACATAGACAAGGTATTTATGGTTGGAGTAACATTTAGTATTTTCTATTTCAAAAGTCTTACCTTTAATAAGCAGTTGCCCTTGTATATTCTTCGATTACTAGCCTTTGGTTATTGGTTGTATTTCTTGTGGCTTCTAAGAAAAAAGAATAATAACTGGCTACCTTGGGTGGTTTCCAATCGTTATTGTGATCCATTTTATTATTGCCACCTTTGCTGCTAATGTTCTAACTTTGTAAAATAACAATAATGTACACAGAACTTATTAGTTTTACTGGTTAGAATTATTACCTCCGTCAACGAAGTTGGAAGGAGGCTATGTTTTACCTCCCGGTTTGTGTTTGTTTCTTTCTTTCTTTGTGTGTGTGTTTGTTTGTGTACAGCGTGCTGGCCACAATTTTATCGTAGGGTAATAAAACTAGCAGGAATTTACTGTTATGTGAAAATCGGGAAATTATTAAATTTTAGAACGTCAAGGTCAAAGGTCAAGGTCACGGTGAAGCCAAATGTCCAATTCACGTAATCAACCATAAGTTGGGATATCATTGTCACAGGCTTCAAATTTGGTTCATATTTGAGTGTGTGAAAATCTACGCCAATTAATATATGTTAAGGTCAAAAGTCACGATCGAGCAAAAGGTCGAGAAATAAGCTGTCGCGGCGGAGATCTGCGCTCTACTTGGTGCCCCTCTAGTTTCATGTAACTGAATATTTCCTGAATTTAGCTACTATGAAAGAAAATTTCTTACACACATCATGCTAAGTTTATGGAGCGGTCACATTATCTGTGAATCCATATTTTGAAGGTTGTCTTTGTCAATTACATAAACTCATTTTATCCATTCATTGTTATTGCTCGTAGCTGAATTATTCAAGTTCTTTGATTGATAATACCAGTGATGTAATTTAACTAAAAGAAATGTCAATTATACTTGCAACTGAACAAAACAAGAGTCGATTTCTTGTATCCATACTACACTGCTAAAAAAGCCGTAATTTTAATCGGAAAATCTCCTTAAAAATCTACTGTTCTTAGCCGTATTTCAGTAAAATAGAGACGACCGTGATTTTACCCTACTTTCTTAATCCTTTACGGTTTGTTGACCGTAATACCACGCCTTTACGTCAATATATCCGTTGTTAAAACTGTCAAAATCCTAGCAACATTTATTTCAGGCTTTTTATTTATTTATTTTTTTATGGCAAATTTTTAGCACCGTAGTTTGGCTAAGAATGGCAGTGTTGATATTAAAATGTTTCTGTTCCAAAACCACGACTTTTGTCACCTCATATTTAAAGTAAATATACGCAGTTCTGCACTGATGACTTTAGCTGTTGAAAAGGGCGAATTGGCAGAAATTTATGAGCTAAGGACTCCTCAAGATAATCGAAGATAACGGCCATTTCGCATGTTAGTTTGAAATTGTACATCCCTGAATACACGTGGACTCCCAATTTCTGATATTCAACGTTAAAACTACCGTGATTGATATTTATGTACTGCGGGTACTGGCACAAGTAATTGCAATAAGATTCGTATGGCACAACGTTTAAAGGTTGGTTTTAACGTTCATCAGACACACGTGTTAATTATTCAAATCCAGTGCAGGAAATCTTGACTTCGAAGCAGTGCAATTGATAAGCAGAAGTAGGTCGAGAGTTGTATGTTCCACAGGAATATACGCTATTAGTAATTTCACTATGGGATTTTGAATTCTTGATAATATTTAAAGCATGGAAAACTTCATTATTTTGCTCTTGGAACTTAAAAGTTCATATATGTTGGTTTTTCTTTAAAAATTTATTTTTTATCCTATTCGACTTATGTGGGAGAGATTGTTCCTTAGTATCCGCCTTGAAGCAAGGATTACTGTAATATATTATTCCATAATGCTACATATATTTTGAAATACTGATCATTTTACTAGTAAGTTTATCGTCATACCTATGATATATGGTAGAATATTTATACTAAGCTACGGTCCTGTTATGCCTGTATTAAAGATGTTGTGGTGACCAGGTGGTAGCGTCCTTGCCCTCTGATTGCCAGACTGGTGTTCGAGTCCCGCTCAAACTCGTTAGTTCCTTTGGTCGCTGCAACCTCAACATCCGTGTGAGCTAAGGATGGGTCGTGTGGGGGAGCCTATAGGTCTATCTGTTGTCACCAGCAGACATTGCCTGTCCTTCCTTGTCCTAGCTTGGGTGGAGAGGGTGCTTGGACGCTGATCCTATGTAGGCTATATATGGTCAGTCTCTAGGACATTGTCCTGCTTCATAGGGCAGTGTCACTGTCCCTTGCCTCTGCTATTCATGTGTGACCTTAAAAGGGTGAAATTCTAGGGATAGTTGGTCGTATCAAGGTTTTGCTGTCACTGTGTTTGTTGTACTGTACGTTTGAATGCTGTAATGATTGTTTTAGTTGTCCTTGCGTATTGATATTGTATCACACTAGCTTGTTTATTTCTTTTTATTCTCGTTTATGTATGTATGTTCGTTCATACAGATCGTCCGGCATTTACAGCCGAGCGGTGATGTATGTTCATTTAAAAAAGAAGTTAGACTGATGTGTACAAATGTAGATTCACAAAAAATATGTATGTTCATTTCATGCTTTTGTGAATCGGCATTTGTATATATGAGAGAGAGAGAGAGAGAGAATGTATGTTATGTCTGAGAGAGACGTATAAATGTACGTCAGAGAGAGAGAGAGAGAGAGAGAGAGAGAGAGAGAGAGAGAGAGAGAGAGAGCAATAGGAGATAAAGTCGATTAGATGAATTTTTTACAATTATTCTTTCTCTTTTTGTGTGTAAAGTTAAATCTTCATTGTTCGTAGATGGCGGAAATGCTCCTTTTCTCCAACCCTGCTCATTTTTTTCCTCCTCCTGATACGGCTTTCAACTTTTCTCGTCCTCTGTAATGACAAAATCAAGCCATAATCTTTCCCCCATTTGGGAAATGAACTCGTTAAAACGCCTATAAGTGAGGATATTAAGCCCAATTATGTTCATTAAAATATGGGAATTTAATTCTTAGAGTCATTATGGAATTAATGTTTATTGTTATATCGGACGATCTGGATGTCGAATCGTGAATTTTATTTCACGTTTAGGGCGAACTCACTGGTCATGCAAATGTGTAGTGGATTTGATTATAATGGAAAATTAAATATTTTTTTTTAGTTCGTTAAATAATTGTGAGTAGAGATTTTTTTCTTATTTAAGTTGTAATAAACCAAGACAATATTGGCCGTAAGTCACAGGTTATACTTCGTTTGCTGATCAATAACTTCGTTTTAGGTTGGACTTTCGCCTTAAAACTATGACAAGAATTAATCTCTCTCTCTCTCTCTCTCTCTCCTCTCTCCTCTCTCTCTCTCTCTCTCTCCTCTCTCTCTCTCTCTCTCTCTCTCTGCGTGCGTGCATCATATATTTAGACAAGATTCTATGAATTATATATATATATATATATATATATATATATATATATATATATATATTATATATTTATATATATACATATATATATAATATACATGTATAGTGTGTATATGTATGTATGTATGTATGTATGTATGTGATGTTTGAAATTATTCAATAAGATCTTGAAATATTTTTATTTACGATTTTTATTTATATAAATCTTTAGGTTAAAACTAGCTTCATTTTCGAGGGTATCTCTTCATATATTATGGAAAATGTGTAATCTTGAATAATAGGAAAGAATGCAATTTGCATGAAATAGTTTTAGAAAAAAATAACAGTAGTCGATCACCTTCGTTCCTGTGACGACAGTATTCAACACTGATTAAAGCGTATGTCCCTTCACACTGTTTGCTTTGTAATTAAACGTTTTGTTACTGCGGTATGTCGCAGTAGTGGTACTGTTTGTTAGTACATTACTTGGCCTTCAGGTTGTAGTGAAATAGTTCCACTGGTTGTGAAATCATACTGAAATACCTTGGTTCTTGAAATTATTTCAAATGCACAGAATTTTGTTCATTTTCTATTAGAGAATATCTTTGAAGGAAATTAGTCGATTATCCTTCTATGAAATAAATCTTCTGGTTGTTTTCATTTTTAGGTTTAGGTGATTAGAAAAATTTTAAATTTGATGAAAACTTAAGGCTGTCTAGAAAGATTCTATATAAGAGGAAAACTAGTTTTCTCGATATCCAAAACATTCGTTTTCAGAGTGAACTCTTTTCAAAGAGACTGGCAAAAATAACAGCTTTTCCATCCTAGCGATAATAAACCTGATAATAAGACAAAAATAATAGAATTCAATCCTGATATTTTGAGACAAATAATGGAATAAGTTCTTTTTAAAAGACCTCACAAGTCTTCTACTTATCGGTTTGTCTAAAGAAATGACCCAGCCGAAGCAAAGCTGTTGAGAGATTAAAAATTTCAGGCGCCTTGGAAGACCAATCCTTCTAGACAACTTCAATATAGATTAATCTTTTACAAAGCAAAGAAAAAAAGTAATTTCAGAGCAAAGAGAGAAAAGTAATTTTCATATGGATATATGAAAACCTAACCCTTTCCAAAAGCAACAAGGAAAAGTGAATCCTTTTAGATTGGTGAAACTCGGTTATATTCATTTCTAAAAGTATTAAGTCTGAGAAATGCAGTCTTAACAAATTACTATATATCAGGAAACTAAAGAGTTTTCTAATGTGCTTAGTATATGACAGACAGACAGACAATCACGCTAAGTTGACGTTAGGTATCAATAAAAATGTCAGTTTTAACGTGCAAGAAGGTAGA
>NC_090732.1:18084720-18097220 GCF_036898095.1 Palaemon carinicauda | reverse complement strand
TTGGTATAAGAATCTAGACATCTAAGATATTGAAATATATGGCTTACTTGAATATGAAAAACTTGTCTAAATGTGCAAAAATTAATTATATATATATATATATATATAAATATATATATACAGTATATATGTATATATATATATATATATATTTATATATATATATATATATATATATATAAATATATATATACAGTATATATGTATATATATATATATATATATATTTATATATATATATATATATATACAGTATATATGTATATATATATATATAAATATATATATATATATATATATATATAAATGTGTGTGTGTGTGTGTGTGTTTGTGTGTGTGTGTAGGGGATTCAGCGTTATAAAGCTTCATCTGTGGTGGATAACGGGTGAGGGTGGGCTGTGGCACCCTAGCAGTACCATCCGAACTCGGTTGAGTCCCTTGTCAGGCTGGGAGGAACGTAGAGCAGAGAGGTCCTCTTTTTTGTTTCATTTGTTTGATGTTGGCTACCCCCCCCCCCCCCAAAAAAAAATGGGGGCGAAGTGCCTTGGTATATGTTTGTATGTGTGTATATATATATATATATATATGTGTGTGTGTGTGTGTGTGTGTGTGTAAATAAATATAAAATCAACCTACCTCCTTGGGACATAAGTTTAAGCAGAAGTTACATGACGGTCACCCATGAGCTAACGAACCACGCGAACCAATTCTCAATTAATGATTGGAATGGCAATCCTTCAGTGCAGGTGTTAATGCATCAGTGTGGGAGTAAGAAATGACCACATTTATAATCCGACAATGAAAACAAAGCGGAAGCCATTAGTATCTCCCAAAGTGGCTGGAAAGAACAGGGCGTGATTACTCAAGGGCGAAAAACCTTGACACAAACAGTTGGAATGAAGACGACGGTGGAACGCTAGGGAGGAATGGGGTCCCAAAATCATTTTTCTCAATCCCGAGGAATGCCGTTGCATGAGAATCGACAGTTGAGGGTAATTAACAGCGCTCTGGCATGTCTCGCTAGTGGTATGTGACACCGGGAGACAATTCCTTGGACAGCACCGTCATAGAATGACGATGGGGTGTTGGGGAGAGAGAGAGAGAGAAAGAAAGGGAGAAAGATAAATAGATCTGAATAAAAGGTGTGGATGAGAAGAGTTGATTGTAAAGGCAATGACTTGTGAGAGATAGAAATATAAGTTGTGGATGAGAAGAGATTGCAAAGGTAGTGACTGGTGAGAGATAGATAGGAATAAAAGGTGTAGATGAGATGAGTTGATTATAAAGATGATGACCTATGGTAATAAAAGAGTAATGACGGAAGAAATTCTAAAATAAAAGTAAGTGGAAATGAAGAAAAAGAGAGAAACATGAGAAAATAGGATAGCAATGTTTTTAATGTTTTAATGTTACTAATGCTTTGAAAATATTTTATTTTAATTTTTTATTACTAATTATATCGTTTATTTCCTTATTTACTTTCCTCACTGGGCTATTTTTCCCTGTTGGAGCCCTTTGACTTATAGCATCTTGCAGCTTAGCTAGTAATAATAATAATGATAATTAAAATAATAATAATAATAATAATAATAATAATAAGGGAAGAACATGTCAAGGATATTGAAAGATTTTAAATCCAGTAAGTAAAGTAAGGGGACTAGCATTTATTCAATGCATCTCTTTCCTTAATTGGAGTGAGAAAGCTAAAACAAAACTGAATCTCTGAAGAAATGACCTTCCAAGTGTAGACACTATATCCCCAGCAGGGGAAAAGATAATTATGCTTTTAAGGCTGTTAATGGAAAGGCCGTCATTTAAGCAAATGGATGATTTCTTTCTTTCTCCTTCTCTGGCTTTTCTGTTGTTTTATCCGTTATTTATAAGCGCGCTAATTGCAGATAATGAAAGCGCTGGAAAAATAATTAAGGGTGCCATGAAAGAAAACGGGAATAATTGTCCCAGGTATAATTAAACATGCAACGCTCCCTCATTATCACACCATTCGGTGGCCATTCGCTCCGTGGCACTGGCGGCAGACATGAAACTTCCACGAAACTAATTAACTCATTGATAATTGTTTCCGAAGAGAGATTCGCGTGCTATTCGGCTATACCTTTACTATACTATACTATACTCTATTGTTTTGTGCTGTACAGTACTAAACTATAGAAAACTATACTTTGCTATACAACTTTTAATGGTAATTTGGCAAAAGCTATGCCGTGTTCTATTTTCTTTTTCATTGAACTCTTATATTTTTCTTCTATAATATACTGGGCTTTTCTGCTATAAATTATAACAATTCTATTATACTGTACTGTACGAAACTTACAATTTAAGCCCATATATCCTCTAGGTTAGTTTTCTTCATATTTCAGTTTAAATTGTATAGCATTATAAAATGAACCATTACTAAACTTCGACCTGTTTCTCTTAATCCAATAATTTATTGTCCTGTATATTGATTAAATTATTACTTAATTATCACGATAAAGGTTTCGGAGGAAGTGAAGTCGATAATTTTAGTGGTTTTGATGCTAGTTTAAAATAGAGTATGACTTTTAAAGGTATTTTTCGCTATCACCTCATGTGTTATTTTATTTTAATTTCTTTAATTGAGGCCCACTATCCGTTTTGCTGGAGATCGAACATGCTGTATGCTGATAGCAAATAATGTAAACACACACACACACACACACACACACACACGTAGACGGGAACTTGCGCAAAATAAAACCAAATTCTTGCTTCAATTTCATTTTGGGTGACCTTTGCATCTGTGAATAACGCTAGTTTTTATTATTGTATTTACTGATAAAACTTTATTGATGTTATTGATTCCTGAGAGAGAGAGAGAGAGAGAGAGAGAGAGAGAGAGAGCGGGGAAGGGGGCCGGTTGTCGTTTCCATTTCTTGAAAGTTCATTACCGCCTAAGAATATTTGAAAAGGCGACTTGACTGACAATCGCTTCTGGTAATGACTAAGAATTACTTCTTTGTTCTGTGTTCGTAATTAGACTAATTGAGCAGCGTTAGTGTGCTTTTAAAAGTCAACCAAACCTCCTAAAATCTCGGTTTATTTCAGTAACCGGCGATTGTTCTCACAACTAATTGGCCATCAGTTCAACCGCAACATTTTCAAAAGGTTGCTGCTGCTCTTTTTTTTCTGTTTATCACTCTTGACAAAGAGAATTTGCAAACGTATTTTTATAAGGCATTTGGCGTAATTTTTTTTTTTTCTCTCTCTCTCTCTCTCTCTCTCTCTCTCTCTCTCTCTCTTCACTTCTTTCTTTTTCTCCTATCACTTATCTTTCAGCCATTTCAGTGAAAGAAATGATATATATATATATACATACACACACACACACACATATATATATATATATATATGGGTGAGAGAGAGAGAGAGAGAGAGAGAGAGAGAGAATGTAAGTTTATTTCTGGTCATAATGCTTGACATTGTAAAAGTCACTGAAAGTGCACAATGCATCGAGTAGCTATAATTATCGCAGTGTACATGATCTTATCAAGATTAAAGGTCACCTAAGTACTGGTGACTCTCTCTCTCTCTCTCTCTCTCTCTCTCTCTCTCTGGCCTTAATGCAGTTTCAGTATGAAAGCGTAAATGCGATTTTTTTTTCTCTTAACTCAAGGTTGTTATTGTATGTCAATCAATCAATCTTTCAATCTGTTCCCTTGACACTACATCTGTACTGCTTAGATCTAGCTTAGATCTATCATGAACTATGCAGCGTGTGTTTGTGTGTCAAGGGTTGTTGTGGCCTGATTGGTAACGTCTCTGTCTGGTGTTTGCCAGTCGAAGGTTCGAGTCCTGCTCAGTCTCGTTAGTGTCATTAGTGTGTGCAACATTACCATCCTTGTGAGCTAAGGATGAGGTATTTGGGGGTAGCTTATAGGTCTATCTGCTGAGTCATCGGCAGCCATTGCCTGCCCCTCCCTGGTACTAGCTTGGGTGGAGAGGGGGCTTGGGCGCTGATCATAGGTATGTCTGGTCAGTCTCTAGGGCATTGTCCTGCTTGAGAGGGCAATGTCACTGTCCCTTGCCTCTGCCATTCATGACCGGCCTTTAAACCTTTAGGAGTATCCCAGGATGAATGGGTAGGCAGTCGTTTACAAGTTTCATATTGTTTCGTTATCTGCTAAAAGTAACTTATTACGTCCCCCTGTGCGTGCTTAGTCTCGTTTAAAGAGAGAGAGAGAGAGAGAGGAGAGAGAGAGAGAGAGAGAGAGAGATTTTTGAAGGGGTGACTTCACACTCGCTATGACAAGTTATGGTCATGTCACAATCCTTTTACTCTAATGGACATCGGCTTTATAATAATGTCATTCCATGCTTTGCTGGAACTGTCGATACTTTACTGAAGAACAAAGAGTAGAAATAGATTACAGTATGTGATACACTTAAAGAACATAATAATTATGAATAATTGCAATCATTGTAAGTCATCGTCATCATCAGCCGACACTAGTCCGCTGCATGACTCAATTCTTAAACATGTCCTTCCACTTTCGTCAGTTTTTGGTATTTCTATGCCAGTCTATACTAGGAAATTTTCTTAGTTCGCCAATCCATCGTCTTCCTACATACATACATACATTATGTATATATATATATATATATATATACTGTATATATATTTGTATACAGTGCACACTTAATACACACTATGTATATTTTGTACGTGTTTAAACTTTAAAATTAAACCTCCTTTATTAGAATTTCTCTTAAAGTATTCTGTCTTACTTGAACGTTATCAATAAACTTAACTGGTGTTTGTTTTGTTCGGGTTTGCGTGAGAAAGCGTCGAAATTAATGCAATTACGAGTAATTAGTGATTTTTAATTGAGAGGCACACCGGCTGTGTATTGCTGGTATACGTTTTGATAATGCATTCATGAGCAATTTTCTTTCATGGCAATTAATGCAGATTACTGCAATTATTTCGTGAACATTGTCAGGTCCTTTTTATTAAGTCATTAATTGGGCCCATTTTAGGAGTCGTTCAATGCGTTCTGAAAAGAAATTTCGAGAAAATGAGTTCCTTATCATACGCGTAATTAAATTCTGCATCGGTAATTTTCTTCAGCCCACCTACAGAGACCTTGCTAGTGTACAAGGTACAATGGGTAGGCGTGAACAGTTGAGAACATCAAGTTTATAAAGATTTTTATTCATTATTGTTTAAATCTCACTAATTTTTTTTTTTAATAGAGCATTTTATTTTTATTTTTTGTGTGTGTGTGTGAGAGAGAGAGAGAGAGAGAGGAGAGGAGAGAGAGAGAGAGAGAGAGAGAGATTCCATAATTTGATTGCTTCATGTATATTAATCTAATATGTTGGAGATTTAGTGCCAATAATTTTTCTTGAGTTTTGAAAATGGTTTAGTTGCATGATTTTCATTTTAATCTTTGATATTCTTTCAAATTACAATTTTTTTGTTGTAGTTTGTGTGGGAGTTGTTATTCCTACAGAGAGAGAGAGAGAGAGAGAGAGAGAGAGAGAGAGAGAGAGAGAGAGAGAGAGAGAGAGAAGAGAGAGAGAGAGTTCCTCTTCATAAACCTTTGATTAACTTCCTCCCTCTGATGAATCTTTAGAATTCCAGGTGAAGAACACCAAATAGACCTACATAATTTCCATTTTTTTTTCTTCGCGTTTACATCCCTCCTGCAGAGAACGAGAATTGTTTTATTTTTATCCCCGGGAGCCCAGAGGTTTTTGGTCAGAGCTGTCCAAATAATAGCAACATTGTTTCGCCTTTGGCTACTAAACTCATTTGCTCAACCAGCGAGCCATTGTGACGAGCACGGCGAGGTATTGACCGCTTTGATTAGTTGACCCTCTTGGAAACGTTTCGTAGCTGGCTTTTGTTTTTATAAACTTCTGGACGCACAATGGACAGAAGGAACAAATTATGTGTTTCGTTTCTTTTTTTTTCTGTTCTGGAGCCGTCTTAATTTCCTTATAATTCCATTTAAAATTCACCTTTTTTGTTTTGTTTACCTTCTTAATTTTCTTTTGAGACTTGAGATGGTTTACATACGTTTTTGTAGTAACTAAAAAAATATGAAATGCTTTTCTTTTCCTCTTCTTTTCTTATACGGAGGGCGATTTGATTTCATCATTTTATTTGAATCGTGAGGGAGGATTTGATTACTTGAATTTTTGTGAGGAGAATTTCTTTTTATTCTTTTAATAAGGGTTTTGGCATAGTTTGACGTTGTAAGGTTGACCTTGTGCTCCCAAGTATTTGTTTGGCTGTATGATACATAATTAGAAAATAAACGAATATCTAGACAAAAGAGGGAAACCCATATATTTTACTAGCTAAATCAGTAGATTTTCTTGCCATGTAGAATTTTTATCCTGAAATATTAAACTTTTTTTCGAAGTCATATTTTTTTTTTTTTTTTTTTTACTATCTTGTATTCATGTTCAGAAGGTTTGTCTGTACATTGTGACATGAAAAGTCTTCTCATGTGTATGAAAAGTTCCATTTTAAGTTGGTACATTAATGGCAGCTGCAATTTATGAAATGAAAATATCTTTTTGTGCATCATATTATTGATAGCATAGGTCGTTTAATATTGGTTGATTGTATTTATCAAATGATGTAGTTTATATACCGATTTCCTTATGAGTGTTTCTTTGATTAATAAATTCTCTTAGAATCCTTCCATGATTTATGCTATGGAGGGTAAGTAGGGCTTAATAATATTTCTTAGAATGCTTCCAGAATTTATGCTACAGAAGGTGAGTAGGGCTTAATAAGATTCTTTTAGAATGCTTCCATAATTTATGCTACGGAAGGGTAGTAGGGCTTAATAAGATTCTCTAAGAATGCTTCCATAATTTATTCTATGGAAGGTAAGTATTGGTTAACAAGATTCTCTTAGAATGCTTCCATAATGTATTCTATGGAAGGTTAGTAGGGCATTATTGTCCTTTAACTATATGGCATTACAGACCATCTTGCATTATGTCGAGGAAGTGTGCGAGGCGTGCAGTTAGGTGATAACAGAGAGGCGAGGTGAATGCAACTAAACTTTGTCAAACAGACATCGAGCTTATATACCAGGACTTGCGAGCAAGAACGTCACAAAAAGTCAAACAAAATTATACATGAGCTATCAGGCTTATACAGGTTAGTTTATTATCAGCGCAGGGAAGACCGACTGATAAGATAAAAAATCAAAACGGTTACAGTGCACGAGGCGTGTAAGAAACACGTGCAGTACAGAAGTCTGCACTGTCCTTATTAGAACCTCTATGCTGGCGGTCTTTTTTTTTCTCCTTTAATTGCAGTCTCTCCCGACTGAAGGAATTCTCTTTTGAATTATTGAAGCTAGTTTCTTGACCATGAAAACAATGATTGGTAATGTTTTAGCTCTCATGCGACTTTTAAACACACGTTTTTTTTTTTCCCTTGGTGAGAATATCTTTTATTGTATTGTTGACCTCAACATATGCAAATATACTCGTTCGTGGTCAATCGATGGTGGTTTCTCGATTTCGTATGAAGGTATAGTTACTATATTTTATTATGTTTCAGTTTTTGCTGCAGCTAACATTCACATACTACATACATACATTCTTTCATACATCAAATCTTAGGGTTTTGATGGAATTTTCCGGTCGACTGAATTTTAGTTACACCTGTCCATTCATTCCGGAAATCCTCTTACCCGTATGCTTATGTATAGTGGTCCGTAGGTAAGGCTTAAGTGAAGTAGAGATGTATGCCCTTAATATTTACATTCCTTTGTATTGTCTGTTGCCTTCGCAATTGTTGAATCATTCTTTGTTTACCCTCTTATCAGAGCATCTTTTTTTTTTCTCTGTTACCATTTACTTAACCTTCTTTTTCATCTGATTTCCTTTCCCCTCTACACCTCTTCCTTCCAGGCACCAACCTTCCCCTCTTCATCACAGGGGTCCCTCTCTCCTCCCCTCACCTATCTCTCTCTCCTACCTCCTTCACTTCTCTCTCCTCCTCCACGCCCTCTTCCCTTCCTCCTGAAGACTCCCCTCATGTCTTTTAGCTCTCTTTTCTTTAGGCAACCTCTCATTTCATTTTCTTAGAATCGTAAGAACAAAAAGGTCGACTTCTTTAAGATATTCACGGGCTGGGATGAAAGGCTGCTGGTAATTAGTCTGCTCTCTCAAGAAGGTCCGCAAAATGAAGCGCCTGGAAGAGCCAAGAGTGCCAACCCACAACCGCCAGTAAGGTCGGTAATACCACTTTTCTCGCATGCTCTTGCGACTCTTACGTTGTGGCTCAAGATGGCACTGACCTGGCCCCAAGTTTCTTTAAGAGGGTTGAGGCATTAAGTGATCAAACAGCATCTGTTCTTAAAGGCGTATTTTCAGTGCTCTGCTCTTGATAATTTAGGCCTTGGCGAGAGCTATGACATGTGCCTGGTCAGCAGGGGCCGTCTCGATACACCCCCCTTAGATTTCACAGGTTTTGGGGAGTTCCTAGGTGGACGTGGACATCCATTCAACGGGAATATATGGCTTCAACATGTATTACATATTTTTTGTTATTATTTTTTTTTCACATTGTTAGTATTGCCATGGTTGTTACTAGTAATATAAACAGTTTCTTACAGATTTCATGAAACGAACACCTGAAATAAGTAGCCTCTTCACATTCTTATTAATGAGATCTAGAATTATGTAGAGGTTCCCGGTTACCTTGAGGGAAAATTATTCTCTCTCTCTCTCTCTCTCTCTCTCTCTCTCTCTCTCTCTCTCTCTCTCTCTCTCTCTCTCTCTCTCTCTCTTCAGAAAGGAGACCTAATATCAACAGTCTCGAAATGAGTGTAGACAGTGTTTACCCAGGCCTCTTCACTCCAGACGTTATCAATTATGGCGAGATTAAATTTTAAAATTATGTCTTGTTCATAGCCGATGAGCAGAACCGTATGATGGCCTTTTCCCAAATTAACTTTTTCTCCAGCCTACGCCCCCTCGCTACCCGTTCTACGATGAAAAATCCGATCGTTTTGCAATAGCGTTTTGAACGGTGGCAACGCTGAATGAATGAAACCAGGTAGACGTTGGCGCGCGCGTCCGAAAACAACGAAACCCCAGAACGGGGCTTGTAAACAAACCGCTGGGTGATGTTATACTGCAAGAAATTTCCGACGTGGATGGTTTCACACACGTCGGTGAGAAACCTGGCCTCATTTTTAGTAAGCGATCTGGTTTTCGTAAACGATAAAGGTTTTTATGTGAACGGGCAAGATTTCCATTTGTCCTGTTGAGGTGACAGGTTGTCTCAAAATAATTTTAGTTTTGTTGTTAAGGGTCACAATTTATTAACAGATGATTGACTTAATTATATGAGATTTATCATGAGATTTAAGGGTAGGAAGTTCAATACCCTTTCCCGAGTATTTAATTCGAAGTATTTGTTCAAAAACTGCATTACTGAATGTTTTTGTTGCTTTATTCTGTAAAGATTTGTTGATAGACACCTTTTAAGTTCTTTTCATTTCCTTACGCAAATATCCGATCAGTTGTATAATTAATGCAGTATTGAGTGTTATCATTTTTTGTAATGATCTTTGAGTGCAAGATTATGTTTTATCATTATCTTAAAATCATTTAAAAAATGCTGTTGTATAGGCATATATATTTTTTTCAGGCAGACTAATGAGTGAATCCTAAAAATTAAAGTAAGGTATTTACTCATATTTACTCCATCTCTTTCATGAAAATTTTAGTAAACTTCAACACTCTGATAAATATTATTTAAACTCAAAATACACCGGATGCGGAATACTTGACAAATAATGATTTTGTACTCTTGTAAACCCAAAGTAAACATCAGACATTTTAAACATTTTCGTGTTTATACAATTCACAAACGGATTTTTTTTTTCAGTTCACGTGGACATGTTAATATTTATGAAGTGACCAAAGTTACGTACAAATAAAAACTCGCTGGATAAGAAATGTAAATAACAACTTAATATGTAAAATCAACATTAATGGACTTCCCGTAATATGTAAAATCAACATTAAGGCCTTATCCTGGTAGAGTGAAGAATCAATATGCTGGAGTGAATTTATTTATTGGTTTTTATTTAGTACATAGTCGCAAATCTCTCGTTGAGATGTGTGGTATGTGAGAGCAAGCTTATCGGTATTGTACATTCGATTTCCGCTGAAGCTTGATAGTGTGGGCGGAGTTCCTTTGCCAGTTGGCAGTGATGATATAAAACAAAATTGCTGATATATTAGGAACATTAGTATTTGTATTTAAAAACTGTTTTCTTTACTTTTCTTAGTCTGGGTAGTAGGTTTGGCAGAGCACCAGCCACCCGTTGAGATACTATCGCTAGAGAGTTATGGGGTCATTTGATTGGCCAGATAGTACTACATTGGATCCTTCTCTCTGGTTACGGTTCATTTTCCCCTTGCCTACATATACACCGAATAGTCTGGCCTATTCTTTATATAGTTTCCTCTGTCCTTATACACCTGACAACACTGGGGTTACCAAACACTCATTCTTCTCTCAAGGGGTTAACTACTGCACTGTAATTGTTCTGTGGGTACTTTCCTCTTGGTAAGGGTAAAAGAGATTCTTCAGCTATGGTAAGCAGCTCTTCTAGGAGAAAGACACTCCAAAATCAAACCATTGTTCTCTAGTCTTGGAAGTGCCTTAGCCTCTGTACCATGATCTTCCACTGCCTTGGATTAGAGTTCTCTTGCTTGAGGGTACACTCGGACACACTAATCTATCTCATTTCTCTTCTTGTTTTGTTAGTTTTTATAGTTTATATAGGAAATATTTATTTTAATGTTCTTAAAATATTCTATTTTTCCTTGTTTCCTTTCCTCATTGGGCTATTTTCCCTGTTGGACCCTGGAGCATCCTGGTTTTCCAATTAGGGTTTTTAGCTTAGCAAGTAATAATAATATGAAAGCTTATTGTGACACCAGGATAATGTTAAGGATAATAGGAAAGAGATAAAAGAATTGATAATGGCCTGGGTCTCTTTACTGTTTTCTTTGCCTCATAACACGAGAACGTACTAGGAAATGGAGAGTTGTTTGAGGTCTTCTCTAACTGTAAACATCTTGCAAGACTAGGTGATGATGCTTCTGAGAACTACATTGACTTCCTAAATACACAGATGAAGTTCTTTACTTTACCGACATACAACTCTCTCTCTCTCTCTCTCTCTCTCTCTCTCTCTCTCTCTCTCTCTCTCTCTCTCTCTCTCTCTCTCTCTGCGATGTAAAGAAATCAAGTGTCTTCACATAGACTTATGTGTGTATATATATATATATTATACATATATATATATATATATATATATATATATATATATATATATATATATATATATATATATATATAAAACACATCTTCATCATCATTTTATCATCTCCTTCTACGCCTATTGACGCAAAGGGCCTCGGTCAGAGTTCGCCAGTCGTCTCTATCTTGTGCTTTTAAATCAATACTTCTCCATTCATCACTTCCTACTTCACGCATCATAGTCCTCAGCCATGTAGGTCTGGGTCTTCCAACTCTTCTAGTGTCTTGTGAAGCCCAGTTGAATGTTTGGTGAAGTAATCTCTCTTTATTAGTGAGAAGAGAATGCCCAAACCATCTCCATCTACCCCTCAACATGATCTCATCCACATAAGGCACTTGAGTAATCTTTTATAGTTTCATTTGTAATCCTGTCCTGCTATTTAACTCTCAATATTCTTCTGAGGGCTTTGTTCCCAAATCTACAAAATCTGTTGGATATGGTTTCATTGTCATACCACGACTCATGTCTATACAGTAACACCGATCTCATTAAACTGATAAGTAGCCCGATTTTTTATGTAATTTCAGGCGATTTGATTTCAAAAATTTTACTCAACCTAGCCATTATTTGATTTGCTTTTTTCAATCTTAAACTCCAATTCTAAAGACCCTGCATAAGAGTTCATAGATCCCAAATACGCAAATGATTCTACTTCATTAATCCTTTCTGCCTCCAATGATATTTCATCTTCCATTGCATACTCTGTTCTCATCATCTGTCTTTCTTCTATTTATCTTGAGCCCTACCTCATATGACATTTCATGCATTCTGGTAAGCAAGCTTTGCACTCGGGATTTTCATATATTCTAACATTAAGCAACAAATGCCTTTCAATGCCGAATTCGCTCTGTCTCGAGATCACAGATTCAAGGGAATATTTTTTTTCAGGCGAAGTAAATGTGACCATTCTGGTAAAGAAAGAGATTAAGGACAGATTCAATTTCTGTCGTACATTCTCCTGTAGAATTCAGGTTTTATACCTAATTGAAATCAGTTCATTTGCAACATTATAGCAGATTAGTGGGTTTATACTTCCATATGAAAAAAGGAATTTTCCTTGGCTTTAAAACGTGTCCCATGGCAATGTGATTCGATTTTATATAAAGTATATGAATATATATAAATATATATATATATATATAT
>NC_090732.1:18074720-18079720 GCF_036898095.1 Palaemon carinicauda | reverse complement strand
CCTCAGGGAGGACTGTGCTTCTTTTCCTTTTTTGTTGATGGCCATGTGTCTTGAATCAACCACCAAAACAGAACTGGGATGCAGTATTACTTTATTTATGCAATTTCTAGGTAATTTTTATCTTTCGAAAACTGAATTACTTATTTTTCAAATATTGAAAAGTTTGCATCATATTTGTATCTATTTTTATTGAAGCAGATGGCCAACAGAGGGCCTTACCTCTTTTTTTTTCCACCACTTAGTTAAATCCTGTAATTTTTCATGTCGCCTTCAGCCGTACACCGGATTCGGCAAGATCGTCCTATCGGAATACAACGGAATGATGTTGAATTAGAAGAGACTCTGAACATCTATCAATTTATATCTTTTTTTTTTTTCACTCAATAGCCGCCGATTCATAGAAATGTAACTTTGACTAGACATATCAATTTTTGTCGCCGCGACTAACCGGTGTGCTCCGGTATGTCCTGTAGGCATGTGTACTTGCGCGCTCGCATGTTCGTATTATTATTATTATTATTATTATTATTACTTGCTAAGCTACAACCTTAGTTTGAAAAGCTGAATGCTATAAGCCCAGGGTCTCTAACAGGGAAAATAGCCCAGTGAGGAAAGGAAACAAGGAAAAATAAAATGTTTTAAGAAGAGTATCATTAAAATAAATATCTCCTTTATAAACTAGTTTTTATAGTTTATATAGGAGGAAGAGAAATAAGATAGAATAGTGTGCCCGAGTGTACCCTCAAGCAAGAGAACTCTTGATCATTGATAATGGTACTTTTAACCAGAACAAACTGAATGTACTGGTGCATTCAAGACTCAATTCGAAGAATTGCCTTGAACCCCAATAGCCATTACTTATTTGTATTATTTTTTTCTTGGTCAAATCAGTCAAGCAATGACATGGTCATTGTGTGTCTTCTTTGGCATGCATATCCAGGAGGAAATTTGACGCTGCATGACATGGTTGCCTTTAAGAAATATTCAATGTATCTTTTTAGTTTATTCTATTTCATTAGAAGATTAACTATTTCATCTATTTCACCTTCACAGAAGCAAAGAAATATTTCATTAGAACATTAACTATTTCATCTATTTCACCTTCACAGAAGCAAAGAACTATTTCATTAGAACATTAGCCATTTCATCTATTTCACCTTCATAGAAGCAAAGAACTATTTCATCAGAACATTAACTATTTCATCTATTTTACCTTCATAGAAGCAAAGAACTATTTCATCAGAACATTAACTATTTCATCTATTTTACCTTCACAGAAGCAAAGAGCTATCTCATTAGAACATTAACTATTTCATCAATATCACCTTCACAGAAGCAAAGAATATTTCATTAGAACCTTAACTATTTCATCTATTTCACCTTCACAAAAGCAAAGAATACATGATTATGCATTCTCACATAACGAAAGTCTAACAAGCAATTTGAAATGATAAACACAAAGCCATACGAAACAGCGATTGGTTGACTTCTGTCAAAGTTTTATGCTTTGCGTGCGATTTACACTTAACGTGATTTCTGCATAACGTTGCATCGTCATTGTTTTACTGACGTTACATGACACGAACGGAGTAACCTTGAGGCGGTTGACAATTAAGCCCGGTAATTTGGCATAACGCTGTGTGCGCGGTAAGGGAAAAAACGGAACGCCAAATGAGACATACTTTGATTCCTTCAGGTTGTCATTGAAATGAACATGGTGCAGACGTGATTGTTACTGGAATATTTTTAGAATATTTAGTATCGACTGATGTAAAACAAGACACGAATGTTCATGTTAAACAGTCTCTCTCTCTCTCTCTCTCTCTCTCTCTCTCTCTCTCTCTCTCTCGTAATAGCCTAAACTTCAAACATCTTTTTTTTTTAATTGTTCTTATTACAAAACTTTTAATATTTTGTTTTGAATCTGAAACGACTTGTTTTCATTCTGCATGAATTCTTTCCAATGTTTTTACCTGAAAGTAAAATGATTTAGAATTTTTTTTTTCGAATGTTTTTGATGCAGTTATATTTGCCAATATGACTGAAGAAAAGGAAACAGTGTATAAGCAGTAAGTTTATGTATCCTGTATATCAATATATATATATATATATATATATATATATATATATATATATATATATATATATATATATATTATATATATATATGTATGTATATATATATATATATACATACATTATATATATATATATATATATATATACATACATTATATATATATATATATATATATATATATATATATATGTGTGTATATATATATATATATATATATATATATATATATATACTGAATATTTGATTGTATTTATAAGTATTGTTAAGTATCCTTTTATGTCTATAATTACATGGTGTCACTTGTTGACCTTAGGAGCTTAAAACTGATGCTGTGAACTGCACTGTTAATATCATTAGAATGTGTTAACACCATGCGATTTTTTTATGAAGAGGTCTTGGACTGATTATCCTCTGTATGTAGGTTTTAAATGCCGCTCATGAATGGCAGAGCCCAGGTACAGTGACATTGCCCTACCTAGCAAGACAATCTCCTAGAGACTGACCACTGACCATACATACGTATGATCAGCCCCCAAGCTAGGACCGGGAAGTGCCAGGCAAATGCTGCTGACTCAGCAGGTAGACCTATAGGCTACCATGTTTCCCCCCCCCCCATTTTTAGCTCAAAGGAGGGTGAGGTTGCAGACACTACAAGAATCTATCGAGTTTGAGTGTGACTCGAATCCCAGTCTGGCAGAACACTAGGCATGGACTTTTCCAATAGGCCACCATACAGGCTGGTAATTCTGTTGATATATCATGCCCTGGAAACCTATCAAGATAACTAGACACAAAACTGGTGGAAGCAAGATATCTAGACAAATGATTTTCACCTTAAAAGTGAAGCCGTCATAAACACTTTCTAAGTGTACTTAATAGGTATATCGTATCTACGCAGTGTACCCCAAGGGCTGATCAGTGAAATGTCACTGGTTGGACACGCACTCGCGAGAAATGACAGGGTTCGGAGATTATAAGAGAACGCTATTATAAGAGAACACGATGGCACAATTACTGTGACAGGATTTATGAGGCGAAGCACCTTGGCACATGCATGGTAATTGCGCTTGAATAATTACCTCATTCATTTGCTTTTTAATGTAAAGTCACCGGGATTCTCGTTAGCTACTGGCTTACCAGAATGAAGGTTCTTGTGTTTAGAAAGTGTTTGCTTTTGAAGTTCCACGATAACTTTGTTCAGTGGCAATATTGCAATGTGGTATAAAAAAAAGTTCTCGTATGCTCGTATGTGATTTTGTCGTTATTTTTGGATAAATTGTTTTTGTTATAGTTTTGTAGGCATAGAATGTTTGTTTGTAATTGGGTTATTTGGATTTAGGATTTATATCGTACTAATTAAGTTTGGTTTATTATTATTATTATTATTATTATTATTATTATTATTATTATTATTATGAGTTGTTATTATTATTATTATTATTATTATCATTATTATTATTATTATTATTATTATTATTATTATTATTATTATTATTATTATTGGGATGGAAGCGCAGAATGCTACAAGGTCTCCAAATGATAATTTGGCACGGAATATTATTGTATGATTATCTTCGCTCGTAAATTTGTATACAATGAATAATACATGTAGCCTATTATATATATATATATATATATATATATGAACGTGTATGTAAGCGTATATAGATGCATATATACATTATATATATGTACAATATATTTCAATCATCATTATTATCAGCTGTTACCATTTATCCTACTCAGTCAATTAATTTAAACAGCTTAAAGTTTTTTATTTTTTATTTTAATATTCCTATTCAAGATTGTAGGAGAGCTCGAACAACTCTCACCTCGTACATTCCTAACTGATTTGTTGAGACAAGGTTTCTAACCAATGTTTTGCCATATTCTGATGCATTTCTTGTTTCATTTAATTGTCAAATTATGTGAATCAACCCTTTCCATTATTTACCCATCCATATTGACTTCCATTGCTCCATGTTTCTAGATTCCAATTACCCTCATAATTATCCTTTCGCTCATTTTTGCTGTCGATTTTCTCCTCTTGCAAACATTTTTAGACACAATCATTTCCGTTGGTTCCTTGTCACTTGCCATTATCAGTATAATATCATTTGCAAAAAGCAACGATCCCTCACTTCATTAACGACTTATAATTGGTTCCAATTATCTCTCGCATAATTTTGTATTTAATATATATATATATATATATATATATATATGTATATATATGTATATATATATATACATATGTATATATATATATATATACACATATATATATATGATAAGGATCATGTATAATGATACCCTTTCGTATCTAGTTATGACTTTAGGATCAAGTCACCAAAATGATGGTATACGTGACTGAATGTTGCATATCTCATTCAGTTAATCAATCATCCTGTTAATTGCATTACTCAATGTTCCTTAATTTTGATGAGAGGAGAACTGGCGACTAAGGGAAGTTGCCATCTATAAGTTAAGTAATTTTGAACCATGCATTTTTGTGTCGATATATCATAACAACAAAGCTATACAAGTGTGCATGGTAGCCATAGGACTCACATAGATGAACACTGCTTATTAAGAATGTTTATAAATTGTTGTTTACTAAGTAACCTGTATGCAAACAAGAGGACACAAAGTTGAGTGCCGACCTTCGCCACGGCAGCTTATTTCTCGTTAGCGTGGATTTCCATATACTCAAATATAAACCAAGTTTAAAGTGCCTGTGACAACGATGTCCAAAGTTATGGCTGTTTACGTGAATTGGACGTTTTGCTCGTCTGTGATCCTGACCTTTGACCTTTCAAAAATGTAATCATTCCCAGCTCATTACATAACAGTTTAAAATCCCGTCAAGTTTCATTACGATTAAAATTGTGGCCGTATGGTTGATGACCAGAATTTGACA
>NC_090732.1:18067220-18069720 GCF_036898095.1 Palaemon carinicauda | reverse complement strand
AATAATATTTTCAGTGTCAGTCATTTGCATATGATTACACTGCCAGTATGTGTTCATATACCTATTCGCATATGCAGTAATATTTTGCTGATTGGGCAGGAGAAAGGAAATTCCCTGATGTAGGTTTTGCGTTACTATAGGTAAAAAAACTGCACTCTTTAATCATATTTTCGTTATTTACGATAAGATTTTTCTCCTTTCTTACAAGAATTTGGTTTAATTATGACTGCATGAGAAGGTCAAGTTTGGTTATCTCATTGTGTTTAATAATTGTAATTTCGTTGACTTTTAACTATATATATATATATATATATATATATATATATTATACATATATATTTATACATATACATATATATATATATATATCATTATTATTATTATTATTAGCTAAGGTACAGCCCTAGTTGGAAAAACAAGATGCTATAAGCTCAAGGGCTCCAACAAGGAAAAATAGCCTAGTGGGCAAAGGAAATAAGGAAATAAATAAACGATATAAGAAGTAATGAACAATTGAATTAAAATATTTAAGAAAAAAATATTAACAATATTTGTTGTAGATATTTCATATATAAACTATAAAAAGACTTATGCCAGCCTTTTCAACATGAATGAATATATATATATATATATATATATATATATATATATATATATATATATATATGTATATATATATATATATATATATTTATATATATATATATATAGATTTATATATAATATATATATGTATGTATGTGTGTATATATGTATATGTTTATATATATATATATATACATATATATATATATATATATATATATATATATATATATATATATCTTACAATAGAGACCTCTTGAATTTTCGTGTGCCCCCTGTATATTTGAAGAATGAGGACAATATAAAATAAAAGAAAAGTGCCATATGAAAGGGAGAGATGAAGGAATTGAAAGGAGAGGGTAGCCGGTATGAAAGAGATATTGGAAAGGAGGGTGGTCTTTGATATACAGGAATCGAGTGATTGCGTGCAAAATACGGGTATTTTGGTTCATTAGCTTATCATATTTGAGATAGGTAATGGTTTAAAATCAGTTTTCAACGTATAGGGGTGACCATGACATATTGGGAGGTTATGTCCACTTCATTATACGGACATTCTAAACCCGTGATGTATGTCTCCATTGGTATGTCATATATTGATACACAGTGCATTTGTTTATATCCTTTATATTCTGATTAGGAAGACAATTTTAACAAAATCTGTACAGCCTTTTATTTTTAATTTCTTTCTTCACTTATTAATTGGATAATGAATAAATTAAAATTGTATCATTTGTACATATACATTTATGTAGGATACATATGTATACATAGGAATACGCACACATATGTATATATATTATATATTGTATGTATTTCTTTATATATGTGTTAAGGTAAGGGTAACTGAAGGATCTCTTGGAATACTTGTCTTCTATACTCGCTTAGTATTTGTCTCCTTTCTGCTAGAGGTGAGCGTTTGTGTGTGTGTGTGTGTGTGTGTGTGTGTGTGTAGGTGTGCTGGCGTTTGTGGGGGCGTGTATACGTTCGCTTTGGAGTGTGGGCGTGTGTACATAGGTGTGTGAAGGGGGAAGTAATTAATGATGGTGTACTAAGGTGAGAATGCTCATGTTCTGTGCTCAGCCTCTCGCCATTAGCATAGCCATCACCTCTCGGGACATCACCGCTGCCAGAGACACAGCGGGGATTTTCGCATGGTCTCGAATATATTATCATCTCTTTCGTCTTCTTTTCTCTTTTTGTTTCTTTTTTTCTGTCTCCTCTTCCTCCAAGTCTCATTCTTCTTTGTCTATGTGAGATGGTAAATGTTATTCAAAGTTCATTTCTTTTTTGCTGGGTGGTAATTTCTCGAGTGACTTAAGGCTTGAGGTTATTGCATAAAAGTTGCAACGAAGGTATTTCTTTTTTTTATATTTTCATTCACCCACAAGAAGAGATGTCATTGGCAACGCTGCAACTCGTTTGGCCGGATCTTTGTGGCCTTTTCTTGATTTTCTTTGAAAGCCGGAAAAATATTGGGGATAAAAAGAAATTATTGATGATAGAGCATTTTGATGTAACGTTCAGAGGGCACAACGGGACACCAGTTTGAAGTAATGTGAAAATCAGGAGGGATTGTGAACCCGATAGAGACAAAGGGGAGTAGAAATGCACTTACCTGCTCTGTATAAGTAATGCATGTATGATGCAATAAAATATACGTGTATGATTACACACTCTCGCAGAGCTATTTGCATGCAAGCACACACACAAACGTACACACATATAAGATATGTATAGATAGATGTCTGTATATAAATACATATGTATATATATTTATACATGTATGTATGTATGTTTGTATGTATGTATGTATATGTATATATGTTTGTATGTATGTATATATATGTATGTATATGTATATATATATATATATATATATATATATATATATATATATATATATATATATATA
>NC_090732.1:18047220-18062220 GCF_036898095.1 Palaemon carinicauda | reverse complement strand
CCATATATTTCAACCCCGTACAAGTAGGTATTAGTTTTCTATCTCTGCTCGATTGTATTCGGATCTCCATGCCCTTCTCTTTTGTTGCAAAATACTGATAGACTAATTAACAGGTTAATCAATTTACTGCTTATGTCGAAGTCCTTAATTGGGAATCTACATTTACATAGCTTTTGACTCCACAAGATTAATTTGTAAGATATTTTTATACAATATATAGTTCTCTTGCTTGAGGGTATACTCAAACACACTATTCTGTCTTATTTCTCTTCCTCTTGTCTTGTTAAAGTATTTATAGTTTATAAAGGAAAAATTTATTTTAATGTTACTGTTCTTAAAATATTTTATTTTTCCTTGTTTCCTTTTCTTTCTGGGCTATTTTCCCTATTGGAGCCCCTAGGCTTATAGCGTCCTGCTTTTCCAAATAGGGTTTTAGCTTAGTAAGTAATAATAATAATAATAATAATAATAATAATAATTAATAATAATACAATTTATTGAAATTTTTCGGGGATAGATCCCCCTTTTGGAATAGGCCATGCATAACTGTCTATATTATTTAATAAAAAAAAAAAGTTTGTGAATGTAATCAAGCGGAGAGGTTAAAAGGGTAAATGAACATCCAGAAGGTTAAGCAATAGATATTGATGTAGCAGCTGATTACATGTATTTCGAAGTAAATAAAACAGGTGATGGGAGAGTGAGAGAAGGAAGAGTAATGTTACAGAAGTTGGGAAGCATGGAATGTCACATGGTGTGTGCCAAAAGAGTGAGTGACAGATTAGGGTTGTCCTTGAAAACCAAGATTGGAAAGTGAAAGAATTATTGACCTCTCGCTCCTGAGTGGAAGTGAAAACCTGATTTTGAATACATTTGAAACAAAGCTGGAGATATTAATATAATGCTCGTTGGCTATAATTGGTATAAGGAGAAAGGATGAGAAATATGAATATTTATAGTGGTGGTAGTTGAATAGGTTAGTGAATGTTTTTAGATTGTTTCATTAAGAGGAAAGATCTGAGGATATGTGAAAATTATACAATTCTGGAAAGTGCTTG
Organism: Palaemon carinicauda; assembly: GCF_036898095.1. NCBI lineage: Eukaryota > Metazoa > Arthropoda > Malacostraca > Decapoda > Palaemonidae > Palaemon > Palaemon carinicauda. The sequence continues at coordinate 18,061,162 of NC_090732.1, read as the reverse complement.
GTAGATGTGATAGACATTGGAAATAAAAGACCTCAGCATCCACCAAGTGAAGGATTGTGAAATCTGCATTGTGATGGATCTCAACATTCAAGAAGTGAAAGTGCAATTTCAGGAATAATGTGGATTATGCAGTGTGGAGACCATCAAAATCCAGGAAGTAAAGGTGCAAGTGCAGGATTAATGTGAATTCCTGCTCAGTGAAGGCATCAAAATCCAGAAGTGAAGGTGGGTGTAGGATTAATGTGAATTCTGCAGTGTGGTGACCATCAAAATTCAGGAAGTGGAGGTATAAGTACAGGGTTAATGTGAATTTCGCAGTGTTGAGACCATCAAAATCCAGGAAGTGAAGGTACAAGTACAGGGTTAATGTGAATTCTGCAGTGTGAAGACCATCAAAATCCTGGAAGTGAAGGTTAATCTAGGATTAACGTGAATTCCGCAGAGTGAAGGCATCAAAATCAAGGAGGAATTGAAGGTGTTAGTGCAGGATTGATTAATGTGAATTCTCCAGTATGGAAACCATCAAAATCCAGAAGGTGAAGGTGTGAGAGCAGGATTACTGTGAATTCTGCAGCGTGGAGACGATCAAATCGAGAAAATGAAGGTGTGAGTGCAGGATTAATGTGAATTTGGCAGTGTGGAGACCATCAAAATCCAGGAAGGAAGTAAAGGTGCGAGTGCAGGATTAATGTGCATTCCGCCATGTGGAAACCATCAAAATCGAGGAAGTGTAGGCGGGATTGGAAGTTTAATGTGAATTCTGCAGTGTGGAGACCGTCAAAATCCAGAAGGTGAAGGTGCAAGTGCAGGATTAATGTGAATTCTGCAGTGTGAAGGCATCAAAATCGAGGAAGTGAAGGTGCGAGTGCTGGATCAATGTGAATTCCGAAGTGTGAAGGCATCAAAATCGAGGAAATGAAGGTGCGAATGCAGGATTAATGTGAATTCCGCAGTATGGAGACCATCAAAATCGTGGAAGTGAAGGTGTGAGTGCAGGGTTAATGCGAATTCTGCAGTGTGGTGACCATCAAAATTCAGGAAGTGAAGGTATAAGTACAGGGTTAATGTGAATTTCGCAGTGTTGAGACCATCAAAATCCAGGAAGTGAAGGTACAAGTACAGGGTTAATGTGAATTCCGCAGTGTGAAGACCATCAAAATCCTGGAAGTGAAGGTTAATCTAGGATTAACGTGAATTCCGCAGAGTGAAGGCATCAAAATCAAGGAGGAAGTGAAGGTGTTAGTGCAGGATTGATTAATGTGAATTCTCCAGTATGGAAACCATTAAAATCCAGAAGGTGAAGGTGCGAGAGCAGGATTACTGTGAATTCTGCAGCATGGAGACGATCAAATCGAGAAAATGAAGGTGTGAGTGCAGGATTAATGTGAATTTGGCAGTGTGGAGACCATCAAAATCCAGGAAGGAAGTGAAGGTGCGAGTGCAGGATTAATGTGCATTCCGCCATGTGGAAACCATCAAAATCGAGGAAGTGTAGGCGGGATTGGAAGTTTAATGTGAATTCTGCAGTGTGGAGACCGTCAAAATCCAGAAGGTGAAGGTGCAAGTGCAGGATTAATGTGAATTCTGCAGTGTGAAGGCATCAAAATCGAGGAAGTGAAGGTGCGAGTGCTGGATCAATGTGAATTCCGAAGTGTGAAGGCATCAAAATCGAGGAAATGAAGGTGCGAATGCAGGATTAATGTGAATTCCGCAGTATGGAGACCATAAAAATCGTGGAAGTGAAGGTGTGAGTGCAGGGTTAATGTGAATTCTGCAGTGTGGAGACCATCAAAATTCAGGAAGTGAAGGTGTAAGTACAGGGTTAATGTGAATTCCGCAGTGTGAAGACCATAAAAATCCAGGAAGTGACGGTTAATGTAGGATTAACATGAATCCCGCAGAATGAAGGCATCAAAATCAAGGAGGAAGTGAAGGTGTTTGTGCAGGATTTATTAATGTGAATTCTGCAGTATGGAAACCATCTAAATCCATAAGGTGAAGGTGCGAGAGCAGGATTAATGTGAATTCCGCAGCGTGGAGACGACCAAATCGAGGAAATGAAGGTGTGAGTGCAGGATTAATGTGAATTTGGCAGTGTGGAGACCATCAAAATCCAGGAAGGAAGTGAAGGTGCGAGTGCAGGATTAATGTGCATTCCGCCATGTGGAAACCATCAAAATCGAGGAAGTGTAGGCGGGATTGGAAGTTTAATGTGAATTCTGCAGTGTGGAGACCGTCAAAATCCAGAAGGTGAAGGTGCAAGTGCAGGATTAATGTGAATTCTGCAGTGTGAAGGCATCAAAATCGAGGAAGTGAAGGTGCGAGTGCTGGATCAATGTGAATTCCGAAGTGTGAAGGCATCAAAATCGAGGAAATGAAGGTGCGAATGCAGGATTAATGTGAATTCCGCAGTATGGAGACCATAAAAATCGTGGAAGTGAAGGTGTGAGTGCAGGGTTAATGTGAATTCTGCAGTGTGGAGACCATCAAAATCCAGGAAGTGAAGGTACAAGTACAGGGTTAATGTGAATTCCGCAGTGTGAAGACCATAAAAATCCAGGAAGTGACGGTTAATGTAGGATTAACGTGAATTCCGCAGAGTGAAGGCATCAAAATCAAGGAGGAAGTGAAGGTGTTAGTGTAGGATTGATTAATGTGAATTCTGCTGTATAGAAACCATCAAAATTGAGGAAGTGAAGGTGCGAGTGGAGGATTAATGGGAATTCAGCAATGTGGAGACCATCAATATCCAGAAGGTGAAGGTGCGAGAGCAGGATTAATGTGAATTCCGCAGCGTGGAGACGATCAAATCTAGGAAGTGAAGGTGTGAGTGAAGGATTAATGTGAATTTGGCAGTGTGGAGACTATCAAATGACAGGAAGGAAGTGAAGGTGCGAGTGCAGGATTAATGTGAGTTCCCCATTGTGAAGGCATCAAAATCAAGGAAGTGAAGGTGCGAGTGCAGGATTAATGTGAATTCCGCAGTGTGAAGACCATCAAAATCCAGAAGGTGAAGGTGTGAGTTCAGTATTAATGTGAATTTGTCAATGTGGACACCATCAAAATTCAGGAAGTGAAGGTATGAGTGCAGGGTTAATGTGAATTCCTCAGTGTGAAGGCTTTGCATGAAGCTGGCAAAGATATGAAGTCTTTTGCGCAGGTGTTAATATTTGATTCTGCCATTAAAGTATCAATGTACCAGAGATCATTATCTTTACTTGTCTTTCTTCGGGAGCCACCCTTGTTAGATTAAACGGCTCTGCAGGAATGAAATTGCATTAATCTGTATATATATACATATATACATATATACATACACACACACACACACACACACATATATATATATATATATATATATATATATATATATGTGTGTGTGTGTGTGTGTGTGTGTGTGTGTATTATATGTCTGTGTGGTATTTTTATTACATGATGAAACTGTGTTTTATTGAAGAAAGCTTGACATCGCTGATATAAAGGCAAGTCAACTAAATGCGGAAAGCTGTAGTTTATGAAGTCTCATCACTTAACTAGTTGATTATTCTGGCTTTTCTTTCTATATTTTTGAATGTTAATTACGAAAGTAGATCAAAATGCTGTTAAGCATTCAATACTCTTTGACCGTTACAGTTCTATATATGGATACATGAAATAGAATTTAATTTTTATTTTTTTTTATTATTATTATTTTTTGGCAGGAGAATTATATTTTGGTGATTATAACTCGACAATTGTCTTTTATTAATGTTTTTTTGGGGGAAAGAGATATGCGTTTCGTAGCAACTTATACATAGTTTCATAAAGAATTTCAAATTTCCATGGTAAATGTTTTATTTTTTCTTGTGTAAGTTGCTTCCCTTAGATATAGAATTATAAAGATGGAGAAATCCAATTGATTTTAATCACACTTCATTTATTGATTTACTTGGTCTGCCAAAAGGATCGCTGCCAAACAACATTTCAGCTGATTTATTCAATCACAATATTTTATTCATTTCACCTGCGCTACGCTTAAACGGATTTTAATAATAATAATTGCTTTTGAAACTACATCTTTTTTGTTTAACGAATTTTCCGAAGAAAAATTACATTTGTTTTTATTCCATCTTAACGTTTTATTTCATTATTTAAAAAATCAATCGAGAGTTGCTGCCTCTGCCTATTATTTTGCTAGCATTTATTTTATTCAATATAATACGTTCCTCCTTGTAAAAGCAAGACAATAAATCTAAACATAATCTCTTCTTGATCTTGGTATTGTTAACATGTAAATAAAAACAAAACCTAAATATTTTGTTTTTAACTACATATCATGACCAAAGGAATCTTTAGTTACGAATAATATTTACTTAGAAAATTTTGTTATTAAATATAATTGATTTGCGTTCTTTCTCTCTATCCAGCCAAGCAGTATATATTCAAAGAAAAATAATTTGACCTTTTGCTAACAATCTATCTTACATTTTACCAGGAAGTGATTCATTAATATATGTATTTCCATTTTAGTAACATATACTGTGTAATGTATATATAATTACCGCATTTTTGTTTCTCTTTTTAAATCTTAAAACGTTAACAATAGATAAAAGTAAATTGATCTGAAGCTATTTTAGTATATTTCTGTTGTAGTGACAGCTTTTAAATGACCCAAGATAATGGTACTTGTCAATTCTAAGCAATTTACCCATTATTTAGTCTAAAGGTTCACACTAATAAAAGCGTCCCCGTATTGCAGCAATTTGTCCACACAATTAAAGTCAGTCATTTCATGCATCTTCATTAAGAAATGACTTATAATATTAGTTCCCACTGAAGGTAGAAATCATTATAAAGTACAGATTGTACTTCAACTCCTTAAATACCAAGATGCTAGTCTTCAATGAATTTGTAATGTTGCCCTTTATATTTTCATTCTACTAAACTTCCCTGATTCAATAAATGTAAAATCTTTCCAACGCTTCAGCCGTCATGGTTCTCCTTATTCCGATTCTAATGGCCTGTTGGTAACGTCCTTGCCTAGTGATCGCCAGACGGGGGTTCCAGTCCCGCTCAAACTAGTTACTTCCTGTCATTGCTGCAACCTCACCATCCTTAGGAGCTAAGGATTGGGGATTGGGGATTGGGGGGGGGGGGGCCCAATAAGTCTATTTGCTGAGTCATCAGCACTCATTGTATGGCCCTCCTTGGTTCTAGCTTGGGTGGAGAGATGGCTTGGGGGCTAATCATATGTACTGTATATATTGTCAGTCTCTAAGGGATTGTCCTGCTTGATAGGGTAATGTCACTGTCCCTTGCTTCTGCCATTCATGAGCGGCCTTTTAAAACTTTAACGTATCCAAGAATTGCCATACATTTGTCCGTAGATTTGAAGGAAGAAATTCAGGCCGCTTGTGAGTAAAAAAAACCTTCTAACACAATGAGTTTATTAATCTACCTACTACAGTTATGTCATTTTATTATTCAAACGTCTTGCGAAAAGTAGACCGTATTTAAACTGGTATTTAGGCAAAATCTATTTAGGTATCCTATGGAACATGATTGATAGTGGAACTAGATGGTTATCAAATTTTCCCACTAAGATGATTCAGATCAAAAAGCTTTGTTTATTAAACTGTTGAGAGATTAAGATAATATCCAACGGTAAGGGTTTTAAATGTGTGGTTTATACCCTTAGGGGAATCTATATAGTCATGTCTTTTTTCATGAGTAATGTAGTACTATTTCCATTCTGAATTTTAAAAAGATAGCTACTAATTTTGGATTTGCAACTACATACATACACATTGTATACCTTGGTACCACGTAATTATATGTTGCATTTGGTATTTGTTTACAAAACCACGCTATCCATATATTGCCATATTATGAAAAGCTATGGTTTTCCTCTATTACTTTCCATAATTTATAACAATTCACCATATAGGAAACAAGTTATTATAAGAAATTATAAAAAAAACTATAGCATTTTAAAACAAACTAGCCTGGTTTCCTCACTATACAACCTGGAACTTACATCAACATAGTTAACCAAACAGGAGTTCGTAATGCCAGCGTACATTTGGCATATATTCAAAATATATACAAAATTATTGACCCTCGACAAAAATGTCCTTGTTTTTAGGCATTTATATAGAAATAAATACAATTGACCTTAATTCACCCAACCAAAGACATATGTGCAACCCAAGCAAATCAGCTAACATGGCCAAATGAATATTCAGTGACCAGGATACACAAGCGAGGGCGGACACATTGTAAGATCCATCTTCTCAAATGTGCCAAAGGCATTGTTTTTCGATGAAAAATATTAGTGAATCATAAGAAACCTTTTCTCTTTCAATTTAGAAGTATGAATGACCTTCCATTGTCCTCTTTTATTCTCTTTGTCTCTCCAGAGAGAGAGAGAGAGAGAGAGAGAGAGAGAGAGAGAGAGAGAGAGAGAGAGAGAGAGAGAGAGAGAGAGAGAATATGGTTAGCGCGCAATCGCGATCTCTTATCAAACTGTCTTTATATGTACCCAGGTAATTAGACACTGCCTTTAATTGGTCAGAAGTGATTGTTTAGGGACGCCCAAACCTTCACTGACAATGGACATGGACATTCGATTGCTCTCTCTCTCTCTCTCTCTCTCTCTCTCTCTCTCTCTCTCTCTCTCTCTCTCTCTCTCTCTGTATATATATATATATATATATATATATATATATATATATATATATATATTTATATATTTATATATATTTATATGTGTGTATGTGTATTTGTGTGCATCACCAACACGTGTGATTTTAATCAATGTAAATATCAGCTGCAATGGCATTTAATATCGAATTATACATTTGGGAATGTATTTCCAGTGAGTGTATATATATATATATATATATATATATATATATATATATATATATATATATATATATATATTACACAAACACATGAAACTATAATATAGTTATTGTATATATTATGTGTTTTGAAAATTCAATTCATTTTTATAAGAAGTCATATTCCTTGGCAATAAAATATTTAAAAAACGATTTTGAAAATTAGCTTTATGTGCATTTTTGAGCTATATACGTAACTTATTGGGGCAAACATACACAAACACACACGCGGAGAAACTAAGAAACTTTTGATATCTGAGCTAAGGCAAACTTAACAAAATAATGAGTGACGTGGAAGCGGTCTCGATCTGTAATAAAATTCTCATGATTGAATGCGGACGCATGTTTGCAGATTCATGCAGACGGAGAATTATGCAATTAAAAGTTGATGCCACATACCAACACCTAATTAATGGTTGCTTATGCTCTCCTTTTTGGCGATAAGACATTGCGTGCGCAAGTGGTTGTATGCCCCGGCACGATTTTGATTAATGTTTCTCAATGGTAGGCAATAGGTGTGAGGCTCCTTCGCCCCGCTGCTTTTTAATTACGCCTTAATGCCGTTGTTTGTTAAACCACATGATATGTTTACAGTCTACATGTTATGCGCTGGGCGTTCATTAGTGAGTTTTGGATGAATGCGGGCAAAGCTCTGTAATTATCTGAGTTTTACATGTAATTTCACGTGCGCAATCAAGGTTAAGAGCTTTCTGGTATTAGTTTGTATATGTGTATATATATATATATATATATATATATATATATGTATATATATACACATATATATATATGTATATATGTATATATATGTATATATATATATATATATATATATATATATATATATATGTATGTATGTATTTATATGTATATATATATATATATATATATATATATATATATATGCATATAAATATATTAACAAGTTCATAAGATCATTTATGGAGGAATTTGTTGTTTGCATCATATGATTATGGTGTCATTGATCGTTTGCTTTATTTCTTCAGAAGTAGGAGTAAGTTTGTTTTGAAAACCTCTTCTTAATTAGCTGTTATGTTCCACTGTTATGTTATAGTAAGTCTAAACAGAAATAATTGACACTGAATCATCATCTTACCTCTTTCTCTTTCGTTCCGTTTTTTTTTTTTCTATTACATTTTGATGTCTTCATCTCCTCTTATTTTTCGGTTATGATAATCAAAACATAAGTTTTTTACATTACAGGTTACTCATACTTTTTATAAATACTTTGTTTACTTGTTGATTTTTGTGACTCCTGAAGTATTTATAATTATCTTACGTTTAAATCAAATTTTGTAGATGCTGTTTTTTTTATCGATTTCTTTTACTAAGAAGCGAAGTCGGTATCATTATTTGTTTTGTATTTGTGTACGTACAATTAATTCGTGATTTGTTAATGCATAATAACTGAATATTTGATGGGTCATAAAATTTTAAGATGATATTTCCTTTATAATTTTTTAAAGCTAAACGTTTTAAAACGAAAAACCTGTATGTGTATGTCGGTGTATTTACTGTTAATCTATTTTGTCTGCTATATCCTGCTTATTCTTATTGCCACTATCTCTTAAATCATATTTTCTTCATTTATTACACTTCCCACATCTCCTTCCTCCCCCCTTGGTTGCACCCCCTCGCCCCCCGGTGCAAGTGACATGCACATTGGTAACCGACAGGCGGTGGGACCCCCTACACGAGATCGATGCATTAATTATCATATTATTGTGAAGAACCTCCATGACTTGGCCAGATCAACCCCACCCATTGTAACTGCCCGAACTTTTCATATATGGCGGTCCTCTCCCCTAATACCTCTTTCTCTCCTTCCCCTGTTTTACATGTTTGTCCTCCTTCCCATCTTAACTCCCTTCTCCACCATTTTCCCTTATTTATTCGTTCTTCTTTCACCTTTCCCGTATTTACATTGACATTCTTCTTCTTCTCTTTCTCTTTCGATGGGTGTCCTCTCCATTATTACTCTCTCTCTCTCTCTCTCTCTCTCTCTCTCTCTCTCTCTCTCTCTCTTTTACATGTTTTTCCCTAATTATTCGTTCTTCTTTCTCCTACTAGCTTCTGTTCCCTTTCCCATATTATAATCAATCTTCCTCTACTTATCTTTCTCTTTCAATGGGTGTCCTCTCCCCCATTAACCCTTGCTCTCCTTCCCCAGTTTTATATGATTGTCCTCATTCCCATCTTACCCCGTTCTCCACCATTTTCCCTTAATTATTCCTTCTTCTCCCTATTACTTGCTTCTGTCCCCATTTCCATATTATCATCTACCTTCCTCTACTTATCTTTCTCTTTCGAACCTCTGCAATTTAAGCATCTCTCCTTGTTGCTGTCCCTCCGCTTTCCACCCCAACCCTTTATTTACTTTTTTTTTCTTCTTCATCTCCACTCCCATCAGGACCTCGTGCCAATCCTTGTCATAACCAAATCTCCCCTCACCCCTCTGCCCTTGTAGCGAACTTCTCCCCGCTCCTATCTAATTCGCCCCCTCCCCTCTGACCCCTCCCTCTCCCCAATTTTACAACTTGCAACTGGGCCCCAAGTGGTGCTTTCTATTGTTCAGTGGTTAACGCAGTTGGTTAAGGCTTCAGAAGAATTATTGACTATGAAAATGGGTAAGAATTCTGAAGCAAGTAACGACGACAATGAATGTGTGTGTGTATGTGTGTGTGTGTTGTGTGTGTGTTGGTGGAGGAGCGGAGTTCTGCTTGAAGTCTCTTTAGCGAAAATATTTAAATAGGATTTTTAGTTTATTTTACTTTATTAGTAAAAGTAATAAAACATTGTGATCTCGATGCATACTAAGAAATTCTCTGCCATGAACAAAACACAGAAACTACTCACTCACTCACTCACTCACTCACTCAATCAATCAAATTTGCGGATGTGCACACATACACATAATCAAAATTTTGGACGTCATGAATCGAAGATGGTAACTAACTAATTTTCATGAAGACCAACGATACATCCATTATTAAATTGATACTGAAATCGGTAATTATCTTCATACGGAAAACAGTATGTTATTCCAGAATCTTTCAGTCAATCATCCAATACAGGCGTAAAAGGATAACGCGTAAACATGTTTGCTGTACATTTTCTTTGATGATATGAATTAATCATCCTTTTTTATCTTATCATCGTCCAGATAACATATGAAAAAGGGTTGCATGATCATTTCGCGTTCAACTAAAAATGAAGTGCCAAGAATAATTCGAAAAATTTAATAATCCATTTTCCTCTTTCATCTTTACTAACTAAGGAAAATACTACTCGTAACAAGATAGGCTTTGGATTTTATAAAGGTTATATCAATATTGTTTCCTTGAGAGTATAGAGTTAATATTCTTTTCCCATGAAGTGTTAGTCTTTAGATTAATTCGTTTACCGTCAGTTTGAATGTTGTCTTGAATATGTATTGTTCTTCGTTTTTAGGAAATAAAAAACTTTGCTTGTTTTAGAATTATATATTTATCCATAATTTTGACTATAAATGCCATTGGTATCGTCATCGTTTTGCCATAGCTTGAATAATTTATATAGTAACGAGTTATAGAGGAACTTTAGTTATTATACCTGTAGGATACCATTTATCTGTAAGGAAGCAGTGACATTACGAGGTATAATTTTGATTGGAATCACCATCTCTCTCTCTCTCTCTCTCTCTCTCTCTCTCTCTCTCTCTCTCTCTCTCTCTCTCTCTCTCTCTCTCTCTATCTCTATCTCTATCTCTATCTCTATCTCTCTCTCTCTCTCTCTCTTCGTTTCTTTGCCAAATCAACAGTTAAAAAACTTGGTTAGAAATTCTACTCAATGTGCATGCAGCAGAATTATTTTTAGTTTGTAAGCGAAGCTTTGGAGAATTTATGCTACATTTATTTTGGTTACACCACCTTTATTCGATTATAAAGAAATCCTGAAGATGATTAATACCATGAATTTGGTGGTATAACAGTTTGCATGGATTTTTTTATGGAAAACCTGAAGGAAATCAAATATGGCATACGTGATGCTACATCACATCTCCAATAAATGGTTGAAGATCAGAATGTTAAAGGTGGAATCACACGTCTCTAAATGAACATTGGACTTTGTAATGACCCGAAATTAAATAGGATTGATTTAGAAGAGTTTAATCAGTGTTCAAAACTGTGAGTGATGACAAGATTCCAATGTCAAGTTTAGAAAAATAATTTTCTTAAAAGTGCAAAAAGACAAAAAAATGTCCAGAATGGAGGAAGGGGAAAAAAAGACGCAGTTTCATTGTAAAGTTCGCCATTTCTACTCATTCGCAGAAGGGTCTTATGTCTGGTTGCCTGTTGGATGGGGAAAAATATAGCAGTTTTTAATGCGAACATTAGGCCTATTAATTTTATATATATATATATATATATATATATATATATATATATATATATATATATATATTTATATGTAACAAACTTTTTTTGTGACTAACGTCATTTGACTCTTATATAATGGTCAGTCATGAGTCTTTGTTCAGCTACAATAGAAATGAACAAAGCATTGTCTACTCATAAGTATACTTGGGACTATAACTTGGATGAAAGTAATGATTTATTGTTTGTCAAACGAATCGAAACCAAATCTTAATGAAAGAGAAGATAATGCATTTATGGGAATAGGAATGGTGACGATAATAACCTAAAGAAATGGATAATGAGAGAGAGAGAGAGAGAGAGAGAGAGAGAGAGAGAGAGAGAGAGAGAGAGAGAGACGCTATGGTAATTTAAATCCAAATTATACCTCGCAATCTTATTAATTTTTGCAACAGTAGAATTCCTGTACAACTTATTATTACATTAAAGAAATGGATAATGTATGAGAGAGAGAGAGAGAGAGAGAGAGAGAGAGGAGAGAGAGAGAGAGAGAGAGAGAGAGAGAGAGAGAGAGAGAGAGAGAGAGAGAGAGAATGGTAGGTTGGTAGGGGTGGTTAGCCTGTTCATCAATACCAGATAATCAGTCCTCATGCAAGCTCAGACAATGACCTGATCTCCCCTCCCCCCTCCCATGAGCTTTCCTAATATCTCCCTACCCCCCCCCCACATCCCCTTGGCCTTTTCCACAGCCGTCTAAACCTTCATCTTTATTTGTTCAGTCTGTGATTTTTTTGGGCGATAAAATGAGGGGGAAAATGAATTTTGATGATAGAATGAGTGAAAAAATCAGTTTATAAGTCAAAATTAATTTTGGTGATAAAATAATTGAAAATTATTTTTCATGATAAAATGTGTGAAAATGAGCCTTGATGATTCTATGAGTAAAAAATTAGTTTTGATAATGAAATGAAGGAAAATAAGTTTCGATGATAAAATGTGTGAAAAAAAAGTTTTGATGATTAAATGAGTGAAAAATTAATTTTGTTAATCAAATGAGTGAAAAAATAATTTCGATAATAAAATGGGTGAAAAATGAGTTTTGATGAAACATGAGTAAAAATGAGTTTTGGATGATAAAATGAATAATATGAGTGAAAATGAGACTCGAATGAATTCAACTTTTTCCAAGGACATAACTCCTGAAATTATTCACATTGTGCAAATTTATAAATAACAGAATAGTTGGTATTGATAGATATGTATTCTAAAGCTGGCTTTCTCAATATACATATTTCAAAATAAGTTTTTGTCTGTGCACCCATTAAGATTTTACGGCCAGCAGAAAATGACGAACTTTTATACATTCATTTATTTTAACGAATGGGTTTCAATTTCTTATTATTATATTGATTGGTAATCACCCGCAAAATTACCATTTTTCACAAGATCTGAACAAGATATAAATAACTGGTATGTTTATTTGTTTATTTATTTATTTTGTGTGCAATTCAGCAGGTTCTTAAGGAAAGACTACTTGTACTATTGCTTTACTCCCCAAAGGGACACTCCAAAATCAAACCATTGTTCTCTAGTCTTGGGTAGTGCCATAGCCTCTGTACCTTGGTCTTCCACTGTCTTGGGTTAGAGTTCTCTTGCTTGATGGAATATTCGGGCACACTATTCTATCTAATTTCTCTTCCTCCTGTTTTGTTAAAGTTTTTATAGTTTTTATAACAGGTATTCATTTTAATGTTACTGTTCTTTAAATATTTTATTTTTCTTCGTTTCCTTTCCTCACTGGTCTATTTTCCCTGTTGGGGCCACTGGGCTCATAGCATCCTGCTTTTCCAACTTGGGTTGTAGCTTAGTAAGTAATAATAATAATAATAATAATAATAATAATAATAATAATGATAATAATAATAATGATCATATATAAAGTCGGTTGGAAATCTTACTTTTAGAGATAGTGTATATGCGTGAATACAATTGTGATTATGCATTCAGCATAAAATTGGATCGATGACGTCTGAAACCATTGTATAATAACTTTTCTGTTTAAAGGTTTCTCATGTCTGTCTATCGTGTGTATGTATTTATTTATGTATGCATGTATGTATATTCATAAAGATGGTTTTGCCTAAATTTAAAGTTAGGCGACAAAGTTAAGTCGAGGAATATTTGTATGTGTTGGTGACATTTTCCTCTCCATGCCAATTTAAAAAAATAAAAATCATAATTATTTTCTATATGAAGATGTACAGCATGAGCCGTTGATAGAGACATCTAGAGAAATATCACTTTAAATATGTTACTTTTAATAGTTTACCTTTATAAGTCTCTCTCTCTCTCTCTCTCTCTCTCTCTCTCTCTCTCTGTACAACCTTTTTACTTCCAGGTTTTCAGTAAGAAGTCACACACAGTATTATATATATATATATATATATATATATATTACACACACACACACACACACACATATATATATATATGTACATACACATACACACGCACATACATACAGTATATACATTATAGCCGCTCTTAATCTCGTCTTTACGTAGCGAGCAACTTCGCAACCAGACTTTTTTTCCTACTCAATCGTTTCTCTCAGTCTGGTCTCCCTTCTACCCAGCAGAGCACAATGACCAGCCAACCATCTCAATGGCTTTGCCTACAATG
>NC_090732.1:18037220-18039720 GCF_036898095.1 Palaemon carinicauda | reverse complement strand
TCGCGAGCTCTATTCCTCTCTTTATCCCCCCCCCTCTCCTTCTCCTCCTCCTACCAGGTCTCATCTCCCCTCCCCACCATCCTGACACCTTAATCCCCCCCTCACTATTTCTTACCCCCACTTTTATAACAATATGAGCTTAGTCAAACAGGTTCCCCCACCCACAAGGCCTCATTCGTGATTCCGCGTTCCGGCGATGAATATCCGATTCATTCGCTAATTATTCATCACTCATCGATGAAAGCACAGTGCCACGGGTTATCGGCGACGCCAGGCAACACGAGGTGTCACATGACCCAAAGCAATCGACGCAAGTCTCGGCCGAAGTGGGAGTTTCGCTCGGCCGCGAATTTTTCTTCCGGCCAAGATGGGGCGCTGATGATGGACAGGGGAAGATTTTTGTGGTGTTAGTTTTGTCATTCCGAACACTATGGGACTGACGCAGCTCTTACCTGCTCATCAGCCCCGTTCCAGAATGTTGCGGACATGTTAGATTTTGCCGTTAAAATCCTCGATTGTCATTAAGATTAGGCTTGGGTTCATCCTCTGGGCTCTTGAGTGTGTTCGATGTTTAGAATTAAATCAACATTTGTGACCTAAGAGGACGAATGATCGAGCTGGAATTCAAGTACCACCCTTAAATAATAATTCTCTCTCTCTCTCTCTCTCTCTCTCTCTCTCTCTCTCTCTCTCTCTCTCTCTCACTAAGTTCAAATCAAATTAAATTTCAGTGTCGATCGAGTGCTTGGCATGTAGGTTATTTTAATCTCTCTCTCTCTCTCTCTCTCTCTCTCTCTCTCTCTCTCTCTCTCTCTCTCTCTCTCTCTCTCTCTCTCTCACCAAGTTCAAATTAAATATCAGTGTCACAAAAGTGCCGAGTGTTTGTCATGAAGGTTATTTGTTGTTAATTATTCTCTCTCTCTCTCTCTCTCTCTCTCTCTCTCTCTCTCTCTCTCTCTCTCTCTCTCTCGAGCATATCCTCCAAAGACCCAGTCATTGAATACGCACACAAGCGCGTGCCTGGCAATTGTTTTAAGAGAAAACAAACTCTTTGCACTTCATATGTTTTAATTCCAAACATCTCTTGATGACATTAGTCAATTATTTGCTCTATCCAAGTTTCTCAATTTGGGTTACAGTGTAAACTGACCGTGAAAAAATGACCAAGAACTGAAGAAGTTTTCAATATTGTTTGAACTAAGTGTGTCTTCTTATTACCATAATACGTCCTAGTATGATTCCGTTTTATTTATATACAGTAGACTGTAGACTTGTGTATAGACTCTGCGTTTAACGGTTTATCTATCTTTCTATCCCTGTGCATCTTTATATTGGAAAATTTTATATATGTTTGATTTATACACTCTCGCATCGCTTGTGTATTCATGAGTTATATGAATATATATATATATATATATATATTATAATATATATATATATATATATATTATATATATATATATATATATATATATATATATATATATATATATATAAATAATTGCTTGTGTATTCATGAATTATATATATATATATATATATATATATATATATATGTATATATATATATATATATATGTATATATATATATATATATATATATATATATATGTGTGTGTATATATATATATATATATATATATATATATATATATATATATTTATAGACATACATACATACATACATACGTATACACAGTAATTATATCTACTGATAATTTTGTACTCTGACAAAGGCTTACTTTTGACAAACATACGCAAAAAAAGAAAAATTATTGAAAGACTGAGAAGGGAGGTATGAGCATTATTATACATACGCATATATATAAACATGTATGTATGCATGAGATATATATATATATATATATATATATATATATATATATATATAATGTATATATATATGTATATAAATGTATGTATGTATGTATAATGCATGACATTGTATTCAGAGGTTTCTAAAGTAGTCTTCTTGCCATACTTATATGCAATAATATTCTTAAAAAGGCCAAACATTCCTGAGAATTGCATTGCTACGAGGACAGTGCATAGGGGTTAAGCACCAAGCACACTTATGCTATCTACTAAAGGTGATTTGGTGATACATAAGTTATGTTAGGAGACAGGACTCGTTTTCTAACTCCACTTTCTCCTTTGATGTGGACGTCCTTAGGATGATCAGGCTGACTCTTAAAGTGTTATTTTGCTGAACGTGTCAGAATTAACAGTATTACTTAAATATGTGGGCTTCAAATCATTTGCTTGTTTAGATGCATAACCTTATTTAGTTTCGACCACATTGCGAGGAAAGTATAAATTGAAACTTAGGTGTTTGTATTAAATGTTGTGTTCTATTTTCTTTTAAAATTCACCCTTGAAATTATTTATTTATCGTATTAATGAAAAAACATAATTAATTTTTTTTTTTCTATATTAAAACGTTTTACTGAAAGGTTACATCATCACGACTGATTGTGTTTGAAAACGGATATGCTGATT
>NC_090732.1:18017220-18032220 GCF_036898095.1 Palaemon carinicauda | reverse complement strand
CTCTTGGCATTGTTGCAAAAGGAAATTGAAAATGGTTGAAAATTGCTGCTGCCTCTGAGATTCTTGCCAACTTCACTTCTCCTCCTCCTTGACTATTCAAAAAATCTTTCTCAAATTTTTTCCTTCTTCAACAAAAACAAAATTCCTTTCCATGCCACAATAATCAGACAGAAAAAAATCTTTAATCACAGACTTGAGTCTAAAGTGACCTTAATGAATGGTAAGGCACCTCTTGAAAGTGGAGGGGGTTGGGGGGAAGGGGGTGAGGGAGGCTCGTTAGTTGGGTCGGATTCTCTTTCCCAGACGTTTCAATAGGATTAAAGACGATGGATCAGGGGTCCGACAGTGTTTTGTTTTTCAACCACCCTTGTTCTGTCATGGCGTTTATCATGTGAAAGGCGTAGTCAGATGCTTTGTTCGACTCTGCCTTTGCCTTCCGTCTTGTTTGATTCTCTCTCTCTCTCTCTCCTCTCTCTCTCTCTCTCTCCTCCTCTCTCTCTCTCTCCTCTCTCTCTCTCTCTCTCTCAAATCGAGCAACGAATAATTGTTTTTCTCCTTAGATGTAACTTGCTTATTCTTATATAGTTTTTTAATTCCCAGTTTTAGAAATAGAGCGTTAGACTTCGAAACTTTAAAGAACTTATGAAGTATTTCAACCTTCCTTTATTTATTTAATGCTCTTCCTTATCTTCGGTAATCATAATGCGAGCATATCTCAATAACCTTTAGTTTTGTATACTAGAAAGATCAGTATGTCAAACTCCAAAAGTAAACAATGGCTTCAAGTTGGCCATTGTTTTGTCATTTCCAATGGCTCTTGAAAATACTCTGCTTATGTGATATCTTTTAAACTTATTTCGTAGTTTTGCTAGTACATTTATTATTTGACCAGTAAGAATAATCCTAAAAATATTCAGATTTTTATATTTCGCTTAAAAGCCTAAGATATTATTATTGATAGATCTGTGACAAATATTTTCATATCGAAGTTGGGCATTGTTGATTTGAAGTCAGAGAATAATACTTGTAGATGCTTATCACTGAGAAAGGGTTAAAAACTGATGGTAATTAAATAACTCCTGAGATTGGTGTTTTATGTAAGGATTAAATATAGAAATTAAAAACAGAAGAATGTATCTTATACCAGGTATCGCTAAAAGTTTTAAAACCTACCTGTTATTCAAAATTATCTATCGTTGAACTGTTGGCAGCATTTCCACTACCAACAAAGAGAACATAAGAGAGTAATGAGGTCTAATGTAGTATAATTAGTCAATGAAAAAAAAACAGTTTTGATTATATGGGATTTTCTGCTCATGTGACTTGACTTGTTCTTTATCCTCTCCTTTTTGCCAGTCTCATACAAAGACAGTTGTATACTAGCCTACATACTGGCGTTTCTACTTGTATGACACTAGTAGGGGAGAATGAAAAAGAATGTCCTTCCTCCTGACAGGAGAAAGATTGAATAAACAAAGTAGAATGGTAGTGTGAAGAGTATTCCAAAGCTCATTAGTGGAGAGAAAGAAACTGTCACCGGACAGAACAATGTCTGAATCGCGACTTGTTCTTGAGTAAAGGTGAGAATGAGGTTCAGTGGACGTTACGAGCGCATCTAAAGTGGGGTTTACACGGTCGAACCCGGTTGTCGAACCTGGTTGTCTAACGGCTCGAAGAGGCAAAGTCAATCACAATTGCGTAAGATTTGCGTACAATGAACCCCCGTCCACAAAAATCAGGCGAGAACAGACTTTCTTCGAACGTGTTCGACAACCAAATACCCCGTTCACACGTTCGAACATCACTTCAAACACTTGTCTGTCGAATGATGTTCGACGAACCGTTCGACCCCGTAAACCCCACCTTAAGAATAGAAGGAACCGTCGCCTCCAGCTTAACGAAACCAACCTGTACTGTAAATATGATTGCGTTTCTTAAAATGACAGATTGTTGAGTATGTACCCTAGAGATATCGAGAACATGATTAAAGGCGGATTTACACGGTCGAACGGTTCGTCGAACAATGTTCAACAAGATAATTGTTTGATGTGATGTTCGAACAGGTTATTCGTTTATCGAACACGCTCGTCGAACGGTTCGAAGAAAGTCTGTTCTCGCCTGACTATAATGGGCGATGCTTCATTATCCACAAACCTCATGCATTTAAGGCTGACTCCACCTCTTCGAACCGTTTGACAGCAGGTTCGTCAACCGGGTTCGAGGAAACCGTTGGACCGCGTAAACCCGCCTTAAGAAAAGTAGGAACCATCGCCTTCAGCTTAACGAAACTAACCTGTACTATAGATATGACTGCGTTTCTTGAAATGGCAGATTGTTGAGTGAGTACCCTAGAGATATCAAGAGCATGACTAACGATTCTCATCTACTCTTCAAGGATGACGGCCCAAATTTACTCAAATAGAAAGTTTTCCGGCAATAGTAGTTTGGGGGGGTTGTTAAAGATGTTAATCTCCTGAGGGATAGAATGAACCAGGGAACCTTTCTAGTTTAAAAAAAGGATTTAAACGTAAGAAAAAACAATTCGTTCGCTCATAGCGAAACGCAAAACTCGTCCGCGCATGGCATAAAAACATAACTCGTCCACTCATGGCAAAACCCATAACAACTCGTCCGCTCATGGCGAAAAAACATAACTCGACCGCTCTTGCGAAAAAACATAACTCGTCCGCTCTTGGCGAAAAAACATACTCGTCCGCTCATGGCAAAACCCATGATAACAACTCGTCCGTTCATGGCGAAAACACATAACTCGTCCGCTCAAGGCGAAAAAACATAATTCATCGGCTCATGGCAAAATACATGATAACTCGTCCACTCATTCCTTACGGATCGTTGGAAAGTAAGATTTAGGTAAAATATTTCATGTTCTGGATTCTGTCATGTACAATTATGTAGGGGTGAAATTCATATGCTTTATAAATAGTTTAGAATAGATTATTAAGGTTTGTGATAAAAGTTTTTACTCATTTCTCAAGTAATAAGTTATTAAAGTATTTTTGGGAATGATTATGAGGATTTCAAAAGATTTTGAGTAAGGTAGGGAAAGTGAAAAGGACGTTGGATTTTCAAGTTTGTTATTATTATTATTATAGGAAGTAGTGGTTAGTAGTGGTGGTAAGTGTTAGTAGTAAGTAGTTGTAGCCGCCAAGCTACAACCGTAGTTGGAGAATCAGAATGCTTCAAACACCAGGGCCCAATTTGGAAAAGAAGATATTGAGGGAAATTTTGATAGAGAATGAATGAATAAACTCTGAGAAAAATTCAACAGTTAAAATGAAAACAGGGTCATGGGTATAGATAGAGAAGGCAGTAGTCAAGATTTTGAACGTGAAAAGAACATGACAAGAAAAGATAAGGAAAATACACCCTTTTGATAATCCACCCGGCTATCTTGGTTCCTCTATTAATTAAGGTTGTGCAGCACACCGTCTAAAGAAAAGATAAACGCTATATTACATTGCAAGAAATGTGGAAGCTTTGCTTAGACTATGATCAAATCAAGTCTTACGTCGGGAGAATGGTAAAGCCAGAACAGTGATAAAAGTCAGAGTAATAGAAAGATGAATATTAATAAATGCGGTATAAGGATGAATATCTCTTGTCTTGAATTCTTTTTCACTGTGTAATATTTAATGTATTTCAATTTTAGAATCACTGCTGTCAGTTCTAAAATAACTCATTTTAGATAGTTTTGCATACGACGAAGACAAGAGAAAGGATTTAGAACTTAAATCTTGAATTTTTAGTTTAAATATTTTGTAAAATTACATTATTTATCATTTTCTTTGGTTGCTCGTGTGTGCCAGTGCGATGCATGTAATTTACTGACCAACTTTGAAAATTAATATTTGTAAAATCTCTATTTAAGCAGCTGTAGTGTTGATAGATCTAATTATGTAATTAATTTGTTTTAGAGGATTTGGGAGAAAGATTAGAAAGGTACATAACTAAGAGGTAGGTGAGGTAAGAATTGATAGATACGGATGCAGTTAAAACCTAGCAGAGATTATAATTGTGATAATAACAAGGTCTGAACTTAACTGTGAACTTACATTGAGAAAGAAACTATTCAGCTACACTGATGATACCCAGAAGATACAAAGTAATCATGAAATTAATGCCAAATAATAATTACAGTAGTCTTTTATAATTAGCCACATTTTGGAAAAATCTGAAATACATCTCTGACACATTCTCTCTCTCTCTCTCTCTCTCTCTCTCTCCTCTCTCTCTCTTTCTGTTTCAGCGATGTACAAATGTACCCATCTAAAAAGGTTGAAAGTCACTCGCACTTGTGCATAGCAAATTCGAAAGTCTTTTGTGCTAAAATGATCAGCAAGATGTCTCGACGGTTGCTTCCTTCCTACAATTCTGACGTCAGAAAGAGATACTTTATCGCCAGGTGTTAAGTTGTAAAGACGGAACGCAGAATATTGCATGGAAGAATGGACTTAGTGTATGGACAAGAGAGATGACACATTCTATTATTATATCAGATGATTGACAGGTTAAGAAACGATTAAATTTCTCGTGTAAAATATTCAGACATTAAGTATTGGAAGAAATTTATATTTAAAAGATATTTTTGTATAAATGAACCCTGAAAAGACAGAAGCGATAGAATCTCCCAAAATATCTGATGTATCCGGGGGATGATGGTGGGAGGGGTGGAGAACCTCCTGGTTATCAGGATGGGATTGGTTGGGGGAGGGGGGGGTTCTTGGCGATGGAGAGAGGGCAGGTGTGGGGTGGTAGGGGTGTGAGTAAGCTTTAATTCTTGATTTTAAAACCAGTGGTGTTGGGGGCATTATCTTCCAGCCTTCACAAAGACTCGCGTTCACATCTTTTGCTTGCCAGGAGAACAATGATGCTTAATTTCCATCTTCCTTTTTTTTTTCTTTTTTTATTTTGTCGAAGGAATCTCCACCAGTCCTCTGAGTCAATCCTCCCCCAGTTTCGCTGGAGTTTTTATTCTCTCTCTCTCTCTCTCTCTCTCTCCTCTCTCTCTCTCTCCTCTCTCTCTTTTTGTGCGTTAGTTATTTCAAGATAAGGTACTGAGATTTATTTTTATATAATATATTTTCCATTTTCACTTCCATTTTCTTACTCTCCTTCATTAACCCATTACTTGGTGGCTTTTAACCGTGGGTGGGGTTTTAGGCTTCAGTAGCTCAAGCCTAATCACTGGTGTGATTTGAGCTTCTGTCCTGACTTAAGTGAAAGTGATGGAGGTTTTGGGTTCATTTTTACGTGGTCTTGGGGGGAGGGGGTGCTCTTGGGGGGGGTTTCTGTTCGGAATTTTCATCCTCCTAAATTATTAAACATTATACGTTCATTATATAACAATGTTATTTTTGTGTAGAATTCTTTTTATGATACATCCAGGCCAATTTTTCAGAAAGGAATACTTCGAAAATGAATGCTTTTCATTTATATGGATTATTATTTTTACATTTTTAGGTGTTCGAAGCTCATTTTATATTGGTCATCTGCCCATTACATATTACATGTCGTTCTTTCTTTGTTTAAAACGCTACTCCAAACTACTTGATTCAGTGGTCATGCCACTTTTTTTTTTTTTTTTTTTTTTTTTTTTTTGTATGAGTAACGTTTATTCAGTGATAGCCTTATGAAAGGAAATAACTTTTAAACTATATATTTTGATTTGTTTATTTTGATTTATATTTTTATGGAGTATTGTATAGGTTCTTATACAGTATATATTTTCTAATAGAATAATTACGCCTATAATGTAGATTAATAAAATGTAATTGTATTTTTATAATAAAAGTTATAAAGGTACTAAGCTAAACATATAATTATTTTTCTTATGCCATCAGCAAATTTTCAATATTTATGAAAATAATTTATTAGCACGTTGGTTAATAAATCCATTTTCCTGTAAATGAAATAAGTACCTTCCATTAAAGTCCACTTGCCCCTAATGTTCGTTGTCTTTGGTACCTAATTATACTGAAATAATTTGGTTTAAAAAAAAACACCTTCAGCGTAAATATCTTTAAATACTCCATGCGATCTCTCGAGCCTACTTATTGCAAATTCATTGTACTGTATAGAAGAGTAAAATGACCATTTTATAAAATTGCCATTTATGATATACATTAGTGAGCTCTTAATGCTCCATACGCTAATTGTACTTGAACTTTAAGAATTATGACCCCCCCTTAGATCTCGCTGACCTAGTAAGTAGTAGTGTGTCCGACCTTTTACAAATGGCATCTCGGGCGCTCTCAGAGCTGGTACTCGAGCGAAACAATACAAGGATATGTTATGAATAAGTCTAGTCACGAGCATCCTTCAACCTGATGCCCTCCGCATCATCCCTTCCCTCCCCCCCCTCAACAAACTCCCTCTTCCCCCCCCCCACCCACCTCCCCCACGCTGGATTATAATTACTTCTACTCACACCACACTTTCTGGGAAAAAAGCCTCCCTACTTCATTATATAAACAATCAGACAGTTCACTGAGAGGAAGTCTCGAGGAATTTTTTTTCTCCTATTTAGACATTTTCTTTCCTTAACAATATCCCCATCTCTCTCTCTCTCTCTCTCTCTCTCTCTCTCTCTCTCTCTCTCTCGTTGTTTATTTCTTTAGTTTCCAATTTCGGCTGTTTTCTCGTGTGTGGAAGGACGAATATATCCATGAATGATATATATATATATATATATATATATATATACAGTATATATACAGTATATATATTTTATATATATATATATATATATATATATATATATATATATACAGTATATATACAGTATATATATTTTATATATATATATATATATATATATATAAACACGGTATATATATGTGTACGCATGTATTTTTATACAGCAGTATAGTGTTGTACCAACCCCATCGCCACCAAGTTAACCACTGCTGGCATATGGCTAAGTGTTGCTCATGTTTGCTAAGACTGTGGATTACTCCTGGACTACCACCAACAAATCCACCCAGCTGGCCAGTTATTGGATAGGTGACCACCTACGAAAGCCAGACATAATAGTCATATAAGCCTTTTATTCATTTATGGCCAGAAAGTTGGCTTGCATTGCTGGAAACCAGAATCGTAAAATTTTTGGTGTCCAACCTTCCAATGATGAAAAGGCGAAATCTTGTGTAGTTTGAGCAATTATATTTTTATGATTCTTGTACACATTGTCCCTTTCCGAGTGCAGATACCTTAGCGTGGTGAAAAGGTTTGTGTATCACCATGACCAGCAAATCTGTAATAGTTAGGGCCACCCACACTAGGTGGTTTGCTTAAAGCGATCAAGCTAAGAGCTCCCACTATCACCGATCCGCACTGCCCAGCGTCTTGATGAAAACTGGCCAAACCCCAGACATGAAAAAGGACATGTCTGAGGCCATTGTCCTGAATTGGACCAGAGACGGCTGCATTTTGTTGTTGTTGTTGTGTATATTGTACCCATGAAAGTAAATAGCACTTATAATCGCCATGTATCAGGCAGTGATCATATTATGGTTTTATAAATACCCATATTCGTTTATACCTACCGTCGGAAAATCAGTTAAACCATGGAAGACAAAACAATCTTTGCAGGATAAGCCAAGTTAAACAATAATGAGTTTGTATATGTTCCTGTGTATAATTTTAAGTAAATAATTTATAATATATAGATATTCTTACTTCGCCGATTAAAAAAAAAAAAACTATTTGCGATAAGGCTCCAGGATTCTTCATTCATTTTGCACCCGTTGATGAAATGACACGAAGGCAAAGTTACCCTCCATGAGATACCCTTAAATCAATCAATCAATGAGATAGGCGACAGTAGGGAAGAGGCGCGCCACATATTTTTGATATTAAACCCTCGCTACATTTTATAATGCTCTTGCAAGATTATACTTGGTCCCCCTCTTATGGGCGTCAAGTTTGGTCTGATTTAAATCTTATATTAGAGCATCAGGATGAAGCCATTTTGTTCTATATTAGATAGGTCATGGGATAAATCTCGTTATCCTTTAAAGATGGTGAAAAGAAGGTAGAGCTTCATTGATAGGAACGCTTCATAAGTCTTACGTGGGATGGTGCTCAGGCAATGTCTCAAGACTAGGTTCAACCTTGCATGACAAAGTACTGATATACCCTCGCTACATTTTATAATACTTTGGCAAGAAGATTACCAAATCGAAGATTATACTTGGTCCCTCTCTTATGGGGGTTTATATTAAAGCATCAGGATGAAGCCATTTTATTGGATAGGTCATGGGATAAATCTCGTTATCCTTTATAGATAGGGAAGACAGAGCCTCGTTGAGGTTATTGAAATAGCTCAATTTGAAATTCACAGTATCCTTTATAAGATGCAACCATACACCATAACTCTATGAGTGAGATGGTGGTAAGGCAAGGCCTCCAGACTAATATTAACTTTACATGATGTAGTACTGCATGACATAGTACTGATATATAACAGTCACCCTTTATCAGACGTCACTAATGCATATGCACGATACTATGTATAATGTAGCCTCAAGCCAAAGTAACCCTTACTTTATCAAGTCTAAGCTAGTAAAACCACGTTGCCCTTATGAGGTGACACTATAGTCATTTTTTTAGTGAGGCAGATTTGCACTGACTCGCAGGGGTGCCCTTTTAGCTCGGAAAAGTTTTCTGATCGCTGATTGGTCGGAAGTATTCAGACAAAAATACTTCGACCCATCAGCTATTAAGAAAATTTCCGAGCTAAAAGGGCACTCCTGCGAGTCTGTGCAAATCTGCCTCACTGAAAAAATTGACTGTAGGGCACATTACTGGGTCGTAATCCTTTCTATTTTTATGATGTAGCCTCAAGTCAAACTCAAGTAACCCTCTCTTTATCAAGTCTAAGCTAGAAAAACCACGATGCCCTTTTAGAGGTGACACTTGGGCACATTACTCGATTGTAATCCTCTCTATTTCTGGCTTTCAGTTTGTCTTTTCCATCCTCCTTTCTATTGAGTAAAGAAAAGTCTTCGACTCCTTTGCAAAGATAAGGGTGGCCTTGCCTCTTCATACTGGATTCCCGGCAGGAACGCCTGCGTGGCCACTTTCCTTAAGGGAATCATAAGACGACTTCCTGGTTACGGAATATAATGACTCAAAACGCTTTCCTTGTCCTCTCTGACACCGACTAAGAAGAGGGACCCAAAGCAGCTCTCTCTTCGTGCAAAGGTTTTATTTTATATCTCACTTTTTTGACACAATAACTTACTTCAATGAATGGAAATGTCTGTTATCAATGTTTTTATTTTTTTTTTCACTGGTTTATCTTTTGTCTTGAAAGCTGTTACTCCAAGAGAATGATTATCTGTTCTATTGCTTTCTATACGGTTTTGGTTGAAAGGTTTTGGTATTATTGTTATTATATTATTATTGTTATTCTTGTTGTTGTTGTTGTTGTTGTTGTTGTTAGGCCTAACAGATAAATTGGAAATTTCCATAAACAATTACACCAGGGAATAACCTTTATTTCAGATATTTTTTATTCCTACCCTTTCGAAGTCTTATTCCCAAAATAAGAATGACGAAAATTCAGTATCACACGGCATTGAGTTAAATTAAAACGAAGAGTGGCATGACTTTTATCCTTATCATCAAGTCGTAGCACTTACGTTACGCATAAGGACCTACAATAATTGCACATTTACGCTCTAACCAGCAGAATGCAATTATATTACCTCTAGTTGCAATTACATCGTCTCTCATTATCAGCGGGGGTCTCCGAGTAACGCCCGTGTAAATTACCCATTGAGTTATAGACCGAGCCGAGAGATGGATATCTGATTTGTGAGAACCTGCATCCGAGGTCAGGCCGGAGAAGCTTTTCGTAACGGATTTAGAGTTGAGATATTCAGATATCGTCATATTTCTACCGCGGTAATGAAATATTACGTACCAAATTATGAATGAGCGAATATCGTCAGATCAACTTTCTAGCAGTGTTGAGGTGTTGAGGGAAAATGCATGTTGAGAAGAGGATAAGAGAAATGATAGGGGTAAAGCATAAAGAGAAGGAGAGGCAGAGGAGTACCCGTTCATATTAGTCGTGATCTCTCGGGTCTTTCTTCCAGGGCCGAGTTGCGGTACCTCCAGTGGCCTCTTCTGGATTCCAGCGTCTGCCACATTTTCGGATCCTGCGTTCTTGGAGTTGGTGTTCACATTGTTTTCTCTTACATTTTTTTTTTCACGGTCAGTTAACAATGGCTCATAAATAGGAATATGATATTGGTCAGTAAGGAACGGTCCCAACCCTACCTCATCCCCCGTAAAAAAAAAAAATTATATTCCGCTGCATTACATATTCGTGGTTTTATACCTCCTAAATGTCAGTCAGGTCAAGAAATACAATATTAAAAAGAATATATAATGCCAGTAGAGCTTATTACATTACTTGTCTTTTCTACTTTATCATGTTTTTAGCGATTACTTTAATTGCATTTGTTATAGATTAATGAGTAGGTCCATACGTAATAAAAAAACGTGAATACGATTACGTATGAAACTCCAGACTTGTCAGAGTATGTATTTTTAACATTCATCTTTCTTTTATAAAACACTTTTCGTGGATTGATTAATTTTTACGGTTTAGTTATAAAGATTGAGTTAGATAAAAAAAAGTTTATTTCGGAGTAATAATGGATCAGTTGTGTATTTTTCTGTTTGCCAAAGACTAAGGTCCTTTGTGTTTTAAAACTAGATTAGTTCAGTGCCATTCTCCCTAACCCCTACTGTCTTTTGTACTTTTGCCCCCTTATTTAAATCAAAGTATAAAATTTATTAGAAAGATATTTTATGATTTTTTTTACCCAGTTTCCTTTTCTTTCTTTCAGCTTTCTTTACCTTCATCCTATTTCCAATCTCAGTTCTGCCCTTTCATAATTCCTTTGACCTCTACTTCATCATCATCACCAACATCTTAATCGTGAAGGAGTCGAGACAGACCCGTGACGTCATTCCGTTGATATAATCAACCCAGTACTCTATAACAAAGTGTTAGTATCATCCATCTCAATTATAAAGGGAGACCGTTCACAACCACGGTTGTATGCTTCCCAAAATTAGGGCAGTTCTCACGGAAAACGTATTGCTAAGTTGACCTAAGAAGAATCAACTGCGTTGAAATATTGCATTTATATATATATATATATATATATATGTATATATACATATATCTATGTATATATATATATGTATATATATATGTATATATATATATATATATATATATATATATATATAGCTGTAAGAACATTCAAACACGTTTTCCATGTTTTCTTAACCCCTGCACCTTTTTTTTCAATTTTATTTTATTTTTAAAAATCAATTGTTTGTTTTGTTTTAACTCGACCCAACCTATGCACACCCATGCAGGCCTATACAAATCGTACTTGATCGTGTTTGTAAGTACGCTCATGAAGGATTGATTAAGTTTGTAATATGTATTGCTGGCTGTTCAACATGAATAGGAACATTCATCGTTACTGGAACGGTTTTGTGACTCATTAAATGTAATAATAATGTGTATGTATAAATAAACACACACACACACACACACACACACACACATATATATATATATATATATATACATATATTATTCATACACACACACACACGATTAAATATGTCATCATCCATACCTTTGTCACTAAATGACAAAAAACTCGCACGTGTCCTTCGACTCCCGTCTATTTGTGGTCTTTCTAAGCCAGTCTATAACCCCCAAAGTTTCTTGACTTGTTAATCCATCGTTTTCTCTCCCTTATCCTGCTTCTTTTGCAATCTTTAGGGTCCTATTCTGTTATTATTAATGTCCATCTATTATATATATTATATATATATATATTATTATATATATATATATATATATATATATTATGTATGTGTGTGTCATTTATTAATCCTTTGTCCTCTGCAAGAACTTGTTTCCCGTTGTTCTCTTGCTTTATCTCTTTCTGTTGCGATATTAGATTATAACAGGATATTTTTCAGTTCTATCATTACTTCTATCTTCATTTTTTTTTTAAAATAATGTTTTGCTCCGTATTTAGTTAAATTATTTCAAAAGTTATTGCTGTTATTAATAATTGTCTTTGAAGTATTTTTCTTCTCTTATATTTTCCTTCAAGTGTAAAATTAGGCTTTTTGAAGCTGCTGTAACCACTGAGTATTACTTTTGATCACTCGTTTTTTTTTCATAGAAACCTTTCTAAATTCACCCAATCTATTTACTTTGTTGTTGCCTTAATAGCTGTTGGCATCAAGACGTGTTATTCAGTTTAACAGAATTTTACAATTTATTTTAACATTGTAATTGTCGATTTTTATCTATATTCTTTAAGCATTTTACTGTCATCATTCTCCAATATTACTTAGCGTAATGATTTTTTTTTTTGTAAACAAATTTTCGCGGCCATCTTCTCTTGTCATCACTCTGTTTTCTCCTTTCCTTCCTTTTTACAAACGCCTTCTTTTGCTCACCCATCCAAGTCCTACTCCCCATCATCTCCCTATTACCAAAGGAAGACTTCCTTTTACTTCCCTCCCAACCTCCCCCTTCTATCCCCCACCTTCTCCTCCTTCCCCCACCCACCATCCCTTGTCTCCTTTCTCCCCAGCTGCCCATCATCGGAGGCACATCTCAGAGGTTGGCCACAAGGGCGTGAAGTTTCCGCTGGAATGAAGACGCGGGCGCCTGGAAGGAAAACTCCCAACATTTCAAGGAGGAACGGGAATGATAATAATAATAATAATGATTCCAGACCTCCCCTCCGCTTTTACTCTCTCTCTCTCTCTCTCTCTCTCTCTCTCTCTCTCTGGTGCACACTTTCCAATTCCAACAACATCCGAACGCGGTCATCACCATGGTAGTTTTCGTGTTGAGACATTTTCCAAAACTCTCTCTCTCTCTCTCTCTCTCTCTCTCTCTCTCTCTCTCTCGTTTTTATCTCTTATTGTAAGATCAATCCATCGCGTACAAGGCGGCGTTTTTTTTCCACATGGATATAGTATTTCAAGAGATCTTTGAAGACGCCAGAATAATCTCGAAGGTCTGTCCTCTTTTCATTTCTCTAGATCTATGATTGATATCTGATTTTTTTTTTCTTATTTGCTAGGGTCTTTTCAATGTATCCGTATCAAGATAGCTTTCTTATAAACCACTGATGGGTTTCTGTTAACAAATATTATTGTTTATTCTTCATCATCAATAATACATGTGCATACTTAAGACAAATATTTGTCTTTTACTTATTGCCAAATCTCTTGAATAGCAGCTCCGATAGCTTACGAGAGGAGACATGAAGAGATCACAAAATGTGGGTGGTCGTATTACTATTTTATTTCACTTTGCTATGATTCTGGGGTAATATTCTCTTCCTAAATGAAAACACAGAGAGAGAGAGAGAGAGAGAGAGAGAGAGAGAGAGAGAGAGAGATGACTTAGATTACCCGTGAAAGCTATTGTTGGTGATGCAAGGAGGTCAGTTAGAAGTGGAAGAGAGTTGAGACAACAGAAGTTGATTGGATTACTTAAGCTTTGGTACAATGTTGGGGGAAATAGTGGGATCTGAGTTGCTGACCAAGGTTTGTAGGGTATGCTTACATAAGGGAAAGGCGTCAAGAATTGTTTAGATGAATGAGAGATCTATTTATTTCAATTGTATATGATTCAATGCAAACTACTCAACTATAGATACCTAAATTACATGGTTTACCAAGGATGGTGTATGGAACGATTGTAACTTAAATGTAGGTAGCGTACAGGAGAAGGGGAAAAGAAGTGTACGTTTAGACATAGGAGAGGGTGTGTGGATAAATTAGTTCATAAAAAAAGTTATATAAGAAGTTTTGCATCAATTTTTTTCTTCATAAATTGAACTTGGATTTGATGTGGAGATGTTGACGTTGTATGTTATAGAGAGAAGATAGAATATTAAAAGCTGTTGAAGTATTTTGAGAGATGTGAAATCTCTCTGAGGGGTGACGGGGTATGAGTAGTTGGTAAGAGATTTAGGCGTGTTATGCCTTAATAGATACCAAATATATTCATTGAAATCATGATGCGAGAAGTTAGAAATTGGAAATTTAATGTAAGGGTACATATGTGGGATGGGAAAATTAATCGTTAATGTAGTGTGCATCGATTGATGTTTGCAGTTGGTTCAATTAAATGGGAAATAAAGAAAAACTACTAAATGTGTTGAATATTACTTAGTGTTTTTCATAAGGAAAAAGTCTGGAGGTATTTTGTATAAGAGTAAGATTTGTTAACGTAAATGGAAACCAGGAATTAGTGATGCATGTTAAAATTAATAAAAGGGAACACTGTTTTTTCTTACGATTGTTTGGGGGTAAACGTAAAGGATGATGGTAGGAAGAGGGAAGAGATAATCAAACAGAGGGTGAAGCAAGGAAGGCAGTGTGTGGAAAAGATCGGGAAGATATTTGAAGCATCTACTAGAGCTAAGGGAGAATGGAAGAAGACGATGTTCATTGTGGTTGTGAAGAAAAGATGTTGAATGAGATTGTTGAAATGATTTTGATGTTTTGTGTAAATGCAGTTGAAGCAATGTATAGGTAACAAGATGGTTAGGCAAATGGAAGAAATCATAAAGAGGTTACTGTATACAAATAGAAAAATGCCATTTTCTGTAGTTTTTAATGTGGAAGGAATGAAAGACGTAAGGGTAGTGGGGGAAAGTGTATTTTTCCAGAAGTATTAAAGTGCAGGAAGAAAAATGCTAAATATGGAGGTATGAAAGAGGTGTGGGAAATTAAGGTTCCTTATATGCAGGAAATATGAGTGTTTATACAATGCCCTGGGGGGGGGGGGGACGTTCATAAGTTCAGATATTTCTGTGTTATTCCGCATTTTTTTTTTTCCGAAATCGGCAATATTTGTGGGCCTTTTCGAAGTCCATCATGTTGCCTATGAACTAATCCTTT